>NW_026111655.1:332500-385000 GCF_024679095.1 Eriocheir sinensis
TGTGGGAATGTCATACATCTGTCTGCATTTTTTATTTAACCAGTTATTCCTGATGCATTTCAATATATGTACAGAGTCAAATAAGAAAACAGAGGCCTTGAACTCTGTGCAGGATGTGGATATACTATGGATACAGTTGGTGGTGAGGCAAAAAATGATAAAGCTTTCTTGTTGATGGCATTGTTGTCTGTCACTACACATATTACTTTGAACCCAATCTCTTCTAAGCCAATGATCACTTGCTTTAAAAGAGAATGCAGTGTTTCTGCCTTTATCAGCTTTGTAGGAATGATGTGGACTACCTCCTTAAAGGTTGAACAAATGCTATTTATCATAAAGACAAATGCACTGGTTGCAGCTTCAGTACTGTTAAATGCTGATCCCACAACATTACCCCCTTTGTAATCAAAGTAAGGCTTCAAATGAATTTCATCCAACATCAGAGTTACAGTTTTGTCAAGTGTAGATAATAACTTAAATTTTTGTTTAATATACATAAGGAAATGGCTCTCATTTTGTTCTAGTGCAGGATTCAAGTGAACTGATAAAGTTAGCTTTCTGAGTGAGGTGTAGTTAGGTAAAATAAGTGTTCCTGTGTCCCTCAATAGCCTGTACCCTTGAGGAGAGCAGTGGTACAAGAGTGAAGCAAAAACCATGAGCTCAGATGAATAATTCAACTTTGTCAGAGTCATTAGGTATAACTGTTCACATACAAATTTTAGAGCACGGATGTGCTTGAAAGACTGATCTTGCAGAAGGGACAGAAATGACAGTACTAGTTGTATCACAGTAATTGCTGACGGTGGATTATCTTTTTGTTCACCAGTGTCAAGAGTACGCAATTTTCCCAGTAAGTGCTCAAGAACATTAATATCAGTAACAGATGAAGGAACTGCATAATCTCCTATCTTTTGAATTTGTACATCACCAGTAAATGCATGCACTTTGCAATCAGCTTTGACCAAGAGTGACTGTATAAGTTTAGGATGTGGAGCATATATGATGTGACAGATCAGAAGGTTTTCCTCTTGTTTGATCACTGACCAATAGCTTCTATCCAAAGAGTCTAACTTTCCAAGGAGTTCATCAATGGTACTAATTTTTTTTTCTTCCCAGTAGTTTTCATGATCTGCTGCACTTTGTGCAAATGCAGCCTGAAGTGCAGACTCCTCAATTCGTTTCCTTTTGGAGTCTGGGGACTCTCTTGACCGAGTTGTTTTAGACAAATATGATGGGCAGCCTGGTAAGAGTGAAGGAACTGCTCCATCATGAAGATAAGGCTTTTCCAACCTAACTGAAACCTTTCTACCAGTGTTCTGATCAAAGTAAGAAGTTTCCCACCTAATGTCCTCTGGCTTGAAATGTAACTCACAGACCTGCAAGGGTGATATTAGTGCATGAACGTTTTGCAAAGTGACAAGAAATTCCCAGAAAACACAGCACAGAGCAGGACAGAAAACTGCATCTCACAATTTTAAATGTAAGGCCAAACACACATTGAGACACAAGCGACGGACACATATTGCAACACAGATAACGCAGGCGACACAGCACAGAGCATGACAGAAAACAGCATCTTGCATTTTAAATGTAAGGCTGGATACACATTGTAACAACAGGTGACACAGCACAGAGCATGACAGAAAACAGCATCTTACAATTTCAAATGTAAGGCCAGACACACTGCAACACAGGTGACACAGCAGAGCAGGGCAGAACACTGTATCCATTGTATCTCACAATTTTAAATGTAAGGACAGACAGCAGACATACATTGTAACAGCACAGAGCAAGTCAGAAAACTGCATCCTACAATTTTAAGTGTAACGCAAGACACATTGCAACACAGGTGACACAGAACAGAGCAGGACGGAAAGCAGCATCTTACAATTTAAATGCAAGGCCGGACACTCATTGTGACACATTAAAGAGCAGGGAAAAAATGGTATCTCACAGTTTTAAATGTAAAGCCAGACACACATTGTAACACAGTGCAGAGCAGAACAGGAAAATGCATGATACAGTATGAATATAAGACAGGGCACACATTTAGAATAAAAAATCTATTTTATTTGGATACTATTCCTTTTTGTATGTAGAATACCTATAATTAATTTACAAAGCCTTGAAGACTCATAAGCATAAATGTATAGTGAGTTGTCAGCATAAGCAGCATAAGAAATGGTAGTTATTGATGATGTTTCAAAATCAGTAAGAAAATCTGACATGTCACTACCTAACAATACTGGGTAAAACCAATATGAAGTACCTACCTACATACAAACACAGTAGGTAAGAATAATAAGTCGATAGGTTATGTAGAGATTAGGTGTGATAGTTCAGATACGTTAACCCCATGGGGTCGAGGGCAAGCCCCTGTTAGTTGTTAGGTTATGTAGAGATTAGGTGTGATAGTTCAGATATGTTATTTAACCAAAAATGCCTTCAAGTGACTACATTTAGTGATGAGGATTTTTGCAAAGACTGGGGTGATCAAGGAGTCTTTTTTAATGGTTTGCCCAGGAAAAGTCTCCAAAATGAAAACCACCTGTTTAAAGGAAAATTAATTATGGTCTGTCCAGAAAAACAGTGGCAGTCATGCACGGAAGTTTTACCTCATACAGAATTTGACATAATGCCGAGTTAAGCTTGTTTTGAAATGCTGGAACAAGTACTTACGGTAGGTAGGTAATATTGCTGATGAGGGGCACACACCCTGTCTGCCAACTCATACATACAATTAATAAATTCACCAATAGCAAGAAATTTTATACAAGGGACCATCTCAAAACCAATTACCTTGCTATATTTGCTGGGAAAGAAGTTTTCCCTCCGAATAGCTCGTATCCACTTCTCTTTACAGTCACTGTCTGTTGGAAACCCAAACACATGCACTTTAGGACCTTTCTTATAGTTTCCCTTGCACCTTGGGACAACACAAGCACTGGGCATATTGAATATCCATGCACAAATAGACTGGCCGCCGCCGGAGTCGCTGGTCGCTGTGTTTGAACTTGGTATGTTTGCTGCGCTGCAACGGGGACTGAACACCAGTCCTGATGACGTCACGCCCCGGCTGGCGGGGATGTGTGGGGCCTGGAGTCTCGGTGGTCTCGGTTTACCGCCACACTTCCTCCTCCTCCTCCTCCTCCTACGCTTGGAAACATAAGAAAATATAGTGTAGTTCTCAATACTAAGGACGAAGGAAGGAAGAAATTAAGGAAAGAAGGAAGGCAAGAAGGAACGATACAATTTTACACTAATATTCCTGAAACAGCCAAGAGAAGGAAGAAAGGAGAAAGGAGAAATGAAGGAAGGATAAAGAGTTAAGTGAAAAAAAGAAAGAAGGAAGGAGAGAAAGGAGGAGGGGAAGAAAGGAAGAAAAGAATGAAGGAGAGAAAGACGAAGGCAAGAAGGAAGGAAGGAGAGAAAGAAGGAAGGAACGAAAGGAGAAGGAGGGAAGGGAGGAAGGAAGGAGAGAAAGGCAAGAAAAAAGGAAGGCAGGAAGGAGAAAGAAGGAAGGGAAGAAAGGAAGGAAGAAAAGAAATAAGAAAGGAGGGAAGGAAAAAGAATGAAGAGAGGAAAGGAAGGAAGGATGAAAAGAAGAGAAGGAAGAGAAGAACAGAAGGAAGGGAGGAGAGAAAGAAGAACGGGAAGAAAAGAAGGAATAAAAGAAGGAAGGAAGGAAAGACAAATGCAGAGAGAGAGAGAGAGAACGTTAGATTCAAGACAATGCCCGTACTCTCTCTCTCTCTCTCTCTCTCTCTCTCTCTCTGCATTTGTTTGCTTAATTATTGTTTGTTTGTTAATCTGTCTACCTCTCAATTTGAATATATAAATAATAATAATAATAATAATAATAATAATAATAATAATAATAATAATAATAATAATAATGATAATAATAATAATAATAATAATAATAATAATAATAATAATAATAATAATAATAATAATAATAATAATAATAATAATAAAAGTTTAATTAGTAGGCTAGTAGTACTAGTAGTAGTAGTAGTAGTAGTAGTAGTAGTAGGAAGAGGAGGAGGAGGAGGAGGAGGAAGAACACATGGCCTGCATATAAGGTTGAACATAAGAAAAGTAAAAAATTAACGATGATGATGATAAGAAGAAAAAGAAGGAAAAGAAGAAAAAAAAAGACGCAGAATAGCGGTGATAATGATGATGATAATAATAATAATAATGATAATAATAATAATAATAATAATAATAATAATAATAATGATAATAATAATAATAATAATAATAATAATAATAATAATAATAATAATAATAATAATAATAATAATAATAATAATAATAATAATAATAATAATAATAATAGCAATAGTAATAAAAGCAATACTAGCACTCACCCAAGCGTAATTCTGGTGTAATTCTCGTTTTTGTTCATCTTGTTCTCCCTGTTCTTGCGATAACAAACTTGGTGGTAACATTAACGTGATCATTCATGTATAATTATATAACCGCAAAGACACATACGCACGCACACACACACACACTCATTAATTTCTAAGCTGTTCTCACTTTCTTTTTCCTTTCACTATTTCCAGAACTAACACTTCTCTAAAACGGTTTATCATCACACGTTTTTTGTAGCACCAATAATAATAAGAAAAAATAGCACTCCCACCATTTCCTTGAATTTTTAACTTATTTCAAACCTTATTTAAGCTTTTCCAGGCGTTAGAAATGGCACCATGAGATCACTGGCACCTTATCTTCCCTTTCCTGGCACCGGCACTCTGGGAAACACGTAATTCGCTCTAAAATTTGAAAATATAAATTTGGCACTTTCCCGCCCGCCACTTTTCCCCTTCATATATATCACCTTATCTAAGTTTCCCACGGGCTAGAAGTGGCACCATATGATCACCGGCACCTTTGCCTTCCTCTCCTGGCACTTGGTACTCGGGGAAACACGCAACTCGCGGTAAACTAGAAAAAAAAAAATGTTCGTGGCCACTGGGAAAACATGGAGGGTGACTTTTCCCTTCCTCCTTCACCTTTTCCCTTATTTCCAGCCTTATTTAAACGTCCCACGGGATAGGAATTGCACCATATGATCACTGGCACCTGATCTTCCTTTTCCTGGCACCTGACACTTTGGGAAACATGTACGTCGCACGAAAACACGAAAAATAACGTTGTCACTTGGGGGTAAATTCTTCCCTTCACCCGCCGCCTTCACTTCCACCCTCCACTTTTAACGCCATTATCACCTTATCTAAGCCTTCCGCGGACTATAAATGGCCCCCACGTAATCTCTGGCACTTCTTATCCTTTCTGTGGCACTTTGGTTCGTTGGCGCCGTGTATTTAGCGGAAAATGAGTAAAAATGATGAAGTTGAGCGCGCCGTCACACTATCACGTAACAAAGGACGCCGAGAACTCAGCTGATCTGCGCGGGACTCGGGAGACTGTTGGCTTCTTCTTCTTCTTCTTCTGTGCTGTTCTTTATAATCTTTTTATCTTCTCCTTATTCTTATCCTACGTGTATTTCTCCTTCCTTTCCGTGTTACTTTTCCTTTTTCTAGTTTCCTCTTTTTCTATTCTCATAAACTTTTTTTTCTCCATTTTTTCTATCTTCAGTAATTCCTCTTTCTTTTCTTTTTCCTCTTTATCCCTTCCTCTTTTCCTCCCTCTTTTCTTCCATTCTTTCTTATCAAAATTTCTTTCCCTTCTCTTTTTTCCTTACTCTTTTATTATATTGTTATGCCGGACGTGTTACTTGGGTTCCGTGTCGCCGCCAGGAGACTCCGTGGGAGGGAGATATGTAAACACCTTGCACAGCTTATGTAGTTTAATATTCTTCCTTAGTAGTACACTTCACTCTGACTCTTCACTGACCACTAGCTTACTATGACTGGGACTGACTCCTCTCGCCCTCTTCTCCTATATATATTCAGAACAGTACAGTCTAGAACGTTACAGTATATTTTAGATCATACAAGAACATGTAGCAAAAACATGTGCGAGTTGGGATAGACGCCGGGGGAAGCTTCCAGCACAGCAATATTTTATCTTTTTTTTTGGGGGGGGGGTATTTTCGTTGGGGATATACCCAAAGGGAGTAAGGCGGTGCATGCCGCGCAACCCCGCAGACAGCTGGTAGAGAGATGCCCAATTCCTTCAAGGAGGAGGCCCAACAACGGGGCTGAGGGTGTCGGAAAGAGCCCACCTTTCCACCCCCATGGTAACTGATAGGTCTCGAACCCGCGCCCAAGCACCCCGCCGAAGCGCAAGGCGGAGACTCTACCACGGGACCACGGGAGCCCCCATATTTTATCTTCCCTCTTCTTCCTTCTTTTCTTCTTTCCTTCCTCCCTTACGCTCTCTCTCCTCCTTTCTTCCCCTTTTCTTCCCCTTGCTTGTCATCACGATAATACGCTAAAAAGACAGACTAGGCTACGTTGTGTTGCTTTCACTCTGAGACGCGCAATTATTGACTTCCCTGCTGTAAAATATAGGATGTGATTTTTCAAGCTTTCTTTCACGTCCAATCGGCCAGGGCAACAATATTGTCTCTGTTATTATTGTTGTTTTTATTATTATTATTGTGAACATTATCGAGGTTCACGAAAGGACAACAAGGAAAACGGAAAAAAAATAATGTGACGGCTTTCTTCTACGTCAAATCGGCTACGGAAACCATATTATCACTGTGATTATTGTTATTTTATTAATATTGTATACTTAACAAGATCATAAAAGGACAACAGGAAAAAACGGAAAAAAAATATATAGGCTTTAGCTGTAATTGTGGTGCTTTCTTGAACCTCAAATCGCCTACGGCAACAATATTATCACTGTTATTATCGTTACTTTTACTGTTATTGGTGTTGTTAAGATTCGTCGAGGGAAAAGAGGAAAAGGCACATGATATTAGGCCAACGTAAACAGACCGAGTCTCCCTGATAAGAAAATCATAAAATTCCCCCTTTCAAAAATAGCCTAATATTTCACGATTTATCCATTTCTTCTTTCTTTTCCTCTTACTATTAGATATTATTCTTTCCTCTCCTTTCTTTTCTTTCCTCCCTTCTAATTCTTTCTGCTCTTTGTTTCTTGTCATTTTTCTTTCCTCCACTTTTCTTTTTAATTGTTATGAAAATAATGTCGACATCCATGACCCAAACTAACAAATAATTATAACAGGGATATTTAGGTCTGCCTCCCTCTGTCTCTTTCTCTTTCCGTCTGTCTCTGTGTTTCTGTCCGTTTCTGTCCGTCTGTCTATTTCTTCTCTCTGTCTGTCTGTCTCTGTTTCGTCTGTCTGTGAATTTCTGTCTCTGTTTCTTCTATCTGTCTGTCTGTTTCTGTCCTTGTTACTGTCTCTGTACGTTCGTGTCTCTGTTTCTTCTATCTGTCTGTCTGTTTCTGTCTCTGTTTCTTCTATCTGTCTGTCTGTTTCTGTCTCTGTTTCTTCTATCTGCCTGTCTGTTTCTGTCTCTGTTTCTTCTATCTGTCTGTCTGTTTCTGTCTCTGTTTCTTCTATCTGTCTGTCTGTTTCTGTCTCTGTTTCTTCTATCTGCCTGTCTGTTTCTGTCTCTGTTTCTTCTATCTGTCTGTCTGTTTCTGTCTCTGTTTCTTCTATCTGCCTGTCTGTTTCTGTCTCTGTTTCTTCTATCTGTCTGTCTGTTTCTGTCTCTGTTTCTTCTATCTGTCTGTTTCTGTCTCTGTTTCTTCTATCTACCTGTCTGTTTCTGTCTCTGTTTCTTCTATCTGTCTGTCTGTTTCTGTCTCTGTTTCTTCTATCTGTCTGTCTGTTTCTGTCTCTGTTTCTTCTATCTGCCTGTCTGTTTCTGTCTCTGTTTCTTCTATCAGTCTGTCTGTTTATGTCTCTGTTTCTCTTTGTCTGTTTCTGTCTGTTTCTCTTTGTCTGTTTCTGTCTGTTTCTGTTTGTCTGTTTCTGTAGGGTGACCAGACGTTCCCGGTTTCCAGGGACAGTCCCCGTTTTCAGTGACCTGTCCCCGGCTACTGCTGTCCCCGGGAATGTCCCCGGTTTTCACTGTGACTGAAAGATCCGAAATTCGAATAAAGGAAAAAATTAAAAAAAAAAAAACGAAAATGTTGACCAAACTCTACGTATAGTAGGGCACCGTACTACTCGCACTGCACAGTGTACAGTGTATATAACTAAGGACATGATAAACAGCTTTGCACGGCATTATTTGCGAGACTGCCTTCCAAGAACTTACAAATTGTTAATAAATTGATTTTTCATTCAATTCCTTTGCAATTTAGGATAAATAGGGTGAGATAAACTTTTGAATGCTGCCTTATGACTGGTAAGGGCAGTGTCTCCGTTCTAGCTTTTCAATGACAAAAACACTACTTGTTTTGGAGGTTTTTACGCCTCCGAACCGAAAATGTCCCCGGATTTTAATTGTCTCAGAAATCTGATCACCTTACACTGCTTCTGTCTGTTTCTTCTATCTGTCTGTCTGTTTCTGTCTCTGTTAATGTTTGTCTGTTTCTGTCTCTGTTTCTTTTATCTGTCTGTCTGTCTGTTTTATCTCTTTCTTCTATCTGTCCGTCTGTTTCTGTCTTTCTTTCTGTCTATTTACGTTTGTTTCTGTCTGTCTCTTTCCGTCTGTTTCTGCCTGTCTTTCTATCTGTCCGTCTGTTTTTGTCTTTCTGTCTATTTACGTTTGTTTCTGTCTGTCTCTTTCCGTCTGTTTCTGCCTGTCTTTCTATCTGTCTGTCTCTGTCTCACCCGTTGTAAGTCTGTCTTGGAGCTGCCAGACACGTTGAGTAACCTTCATGGCGCCGGAAAATATAACAAAGTGTATAAATAAAATAAAATAAAATCTCCCGGAAACCCACAACGAAAGATGAAACGAAGAGAAAAAAGCGTAGAAATTGCCTAAACGAGTTTTTTTGGGAAATGTTTCATATTGTTCTGGTTTTGAGGGTGTTAGATGGGGCTCGAACTTGGAAAATTTAGAAAAAATAATTATTCGGGTTATTGGATATAAATGATCCTAACACATATACCTTTCATAATATAAGTCCTCCGAGCATCAAACTATGTCCCTTTAAACAGGTTAAATGAACAGTTTGACAGGTTACTGCGCAAGGCTAAAGGGCTGGCCTTCAATCTGCTATTTTTCCTCTCTTTTCCATTTTTGAAGGCGTATTTCTTGGCATTGTGAAGTCTGCCATTCAAACCCGTTTTCTGCCTCACTAAATCTTGAGAGAACATGTAAACAAGCCAGGCTTGATCCTGATCTTGATGTCACAGGTGGCTCGGGATTTCTCCCCAGCCAGGCCTTTGTATCGGCAGCTCCTGTGAAAAGAAAACAAAACATGCGGGAAGTCTATGTTCTCGGGGCAGAATGTCGTTCCCTACATCTCGCACGCCGCAAGCCCTCCAAGAACTCTTTCACTGCCTCGATCACTCGTCCACTCGTCTCTCCACTGAGCCCCAGCAGCAGCACCGGCTCAGGCCCAAAGAAGAAGAAGAGTAGATTCAACGGAGCTGCCTGCGTAGCGACCTAAGCATTACTTTTTCTCGTGTTTACCTTCAAACTACAATGAAGAGAAGTTCCACAGCCCTTAAGAAGAAGGTGAAGGGTACAGGGACGGCCAGGGAAAGTAAGAAAAGCTGCAGAGAAGCCTTCATATGACGAAAGTGCCTCCACCACCGCTTCCACCACCACCACCACTACCACCAAGTCACCACACTAAGGTATCTTTGTACGATGTAATTTACTTACTGGTGTGACGTGACATCTTCATTTCCTACATCGAAGAAGGGTAATACCTTATAAGAAGTCCGCCTCCCCCTTCGCACTCCAGCCCCCCTACCCCCCAAGACAAGCCTGGGGAACCGGGGTTGAGGGGAAGCCAAAATCACTGAAAAATTTCCCTAGAAAAATCCCTAAATGAAGGAAAATTCCCTTGTCTCGAAAGTAAGGAAAGTCCCAACTTTATAACCTAATAGCCCCCCTGCTAACCAAGGGGGGTTGGACCTCCCCCCCCCACATGTATGATGCGCCGGAAAATCGTTTTTTTTTCATTGGGGAGCATATTTAAACTACTCCAACCGAACTTTACGACCTGCTAATGAGAGGACTTTGCCCCCCTCGACCCCCCTCCTTACCAAGGGGCCTCCCCCCCAACCCCTGGTTCCCCACAGTTCCCCAGGCTTGTCTTGGGGGGTAGGGGGGCTGGAGTGGCGAAGGGGGAGGCGGACTTCTTATAAAGTATTACCCGAAGAAGGAATATGTTATTATTGAAAAAAATGTTCTAGATGGGTATGTTTGAAGTTAGTTTACTGGTAGGTTTTCAGGGTAGGCCTATGCATGGATAAGCCTTAACTGAGTATTAGAAACAAATAAGTAGACAAGTGGAGGGTGGGGAAGAGGCCCACCACTTGTTAAAAGCAGCTCCACAATGGGTTAGGTAATTGCTACCGGCAAAGGCCTATAACAAATGTGTTTACAAAATTCTTTAATATTAAGCCAGAGTTACCATTTTTTTATTACAACGTGGCCTATAGGCATAATAGAAGTGACCAAAGTTTGATGCATGTAGGACTTATACTTCCCGAGTTATGACAAATAGTTTAGTATTTCTTTGAACGGCAATTCCTGGAGAATGATATTTTTGAAGTATAAAAGGTAAAGATTCGTTTTAGTACCGTGCCAGTATCTCATTATCATTAAAAATATGAAAAAAAAAATCTACTCCTCTTTCAATATCTATTTTGAGGGAAGATGACATTTTCAAATCATATATAACCCATTCAGATTTATTTAAAAAATTATAAACTGACAGCTTATAAAGCACAAGTATAAAATCAGCTCATAGAACACTTCCCTAATTAGCCTAATACACTTAAAATCAATGTCTTGCTCCGAGACCCAAACCAACAAATAATTATGACAGGGAAGTTTATATATACCTGTCTGTCTCATTCTCAGCCTCTCTCTCTCTCTCTCTCTCTCTCTCTCTCTCTCTCTCTCTCTCTCTCTCTCTCTCTCTCTCTCTCTCTCTCTCTGTATGTATGTATGTATGTAGTGGGGGGGGGGGGATGTGTGTGTGACTGAGTGTGTGTAATTCACCACGGCCTGATTACGAGTTGTATTTACCTAGTTATGACATACGGGAAAAGAGCTACGCTCGCGCTGTCCCGTCTCCATATCCTCTCTTAGCCAACTTTTCCTTAAAATCATGGACGTGTGTGTGTGTGTGTGTGTGTGTGTGTGTGTGTGTGTGTGTGTGTGTGTGTGTGTGTGTGTGTGTGTGTATTTGTGTGTGTGTGTGTGTGTGTGTGTGTGTGTGTGTGTGTCCTACGAGTGTGTGTGTGTGTGTGTGTGTGTGTGTGTGTGTGTGTATGTGTGTCCTATGAGTGTGTGTGTGTGTGTGTGTATTTGTGTGTGTGTGTGTGTGTGTGTGTGTGTGTGTGTGTGTGTGTGTGTGTGTGTGTGTGTGTGTGTGTGTGTGTGTGTGTGTGTGTGTGTGTGTATGTGTGTCCTATGAGTGTGTGTGTGTGTGTGTGTGTGTCCTACGAGTGTGTGTGTGTGTGTGACAGAGAGAGAGAGAGAGAGAGAGGAGGCGCCGCGAATAAATGATGACCTATGATTATAACTCAGTGTTTGACAACTTCTTTACCTTGAACATGGAAATCCCCGTGAACACCCAGTTAATCTTCTCCGTGGCCTCGGGAAGTGGTGGCAGCGTCAGCCTGAGACGATTAGTACTGCAGCACGCGTACGTCCGGCTTCCCAAACCTCCGAGGGAGCTGCTTGTGCAACACACTGGTGAGCCAAGTTGGTCCCCAAGCCACACAACAGTTAATTTTTTTTTTTTTTTTTTTGTACGTTGCTTGTGCTGGTGTGAATACTTCCAGTGGGGGCCTGGCCTGATGGTTCGGCCAAAGCCTGGTGCCCAGGGGGTTTCTGGTGGCCCAGCCAGTGGCGTGCAGGCGAGATTTTATAGTGGCGCCATCGCATTGGCTCTTGCCCCCCGGAACTCGTTCAGATTCTCTTGAATCCAGCGGACTAGAGTCCGGGTTGATGGGGTGGGTGGTTTTGGGTCAGCTCGGCGGTGACTGAAAAATTCGAGTGGTAGCGTGAGGATTCGAACCCGTGTCGTCCATCACGCAACAGTACGCTTAATTGAGGCTTCTTAGTCCAGATTATTTTTCGATTTTTCTTTCAGTTTTTTTACTTTTAGATTATTTTACATTATCAGTTTTCCATCAATTTAATACCTATATTTATATTTTTAGTAAATATATATCTTGTATTTTATATGTATAGAGTATAGTAATATTTAAGTAAATAAATTTATTCTGATTCTCTCTCTCTCTCTCTCTCTCTCTCTCTCTCTCTCTCTCTCTCTCTCTCTCTCACGCTCTCTCTCCCCCCCTTGGTGTATGGCTGTTCCCTGTAAGCTGTTGTCAAATCCCTCAGCTGTGTCCTTTCTTTGTCACTGGTGGAGGCTGAGACTGACTGGTGCTGAGTAAATGCTATTGTATTCTATTTTCCTGTACAGTCCTGAGCAGCGCTGGGTGGGCTATTTTTGTTTCCTTTGTTTTTGCTCCTCAGCTGCCTCCTTTGATGTAAAAAAACAGATCATCATTGTCATGGTTAAACCTGCTTCTCGATCAAGAGTCTTGCCCCATTCACCCGTCACGTGGTTCCACTGACTTGCATGTTTTGGTTCTAACTCCACATCCTCACCATCGTCACTGTTCTCCTGCTGCCCCGCTCCCTGTCACAGTCTCCTCTCAACTTGCATATTTTGGTTTTCCTGAGGCCTCATCAGCATTATTGCCAAGCTTGGGTTCTTTTGTTCCTGTTTTACTCATGTCGTCAAAACACATCAGCTGTATATGTCATTTCAGAGGTAAAAAAGAAATTGAGTTCTTGGTATTAATTCGGCCTCATTAGCACCACAATCCCAGCTTGTAATCTCCTACTCATGTTTTTACTCCCATCTTCTGTTGCCAAGTCAGGTCGTCATATCCTTTCAGAGCCAAAGAAGAGGTATGGTGTTGGTTATATATCTGTGCCCCAGCATCACTACCTGGGCTTGCATTCTTTGCCCATGTGTGTTGGACTCATCCTTGTCTTCTGCCAAATCACATCAGGCATATATATCCTTTCAGAGACTCGTCTGGAGCCCAGGAAGAAGCTTCATCCTTGGTGATTTGGAACTATTTTCATTATGCATTTTAAAAAAGGCATTGATACATTGCATAACAGTTTCTCTTGTTTACCGGAAATTATCCTTGAGTCAACCAAAGCCTTGTCAAACTATCACTTTGCTCTTAAAACTGCCCATGGAAATACTACTAACACAACCACTACCAAAGCCTTGTCAAGCTATCACTTTGCTCTTCAAACTGCCCATGGAAATACTACTAACACAACCACTACCAAAGCCTTGTCAAACTATCACTTTGCTCTTCAAACTGCCCATGGAAATACTACTAACACAACCACTACCAAAGCCGTGTCAAACTATCACTTTGCTCTTCAAACTGCCCATGGAAATACTACTAACACAACCACTACCAAAGCCTTGTCAAACTATCACTTTGCTCTTAAAACTACCCATGGAAATACTACTAACACAACCTCTACCAAAGCCTTGTCAAGCTATCACTTGGCTCTTAAAACTACCCATGGAAATACTACTAACACAACATCTACCAAAGCCTTGTCAAACTATCACTTGGCTCTTAAAACTGCCCATGGAAATACTACTAACACAACGTCTACCAAAGCCTTGTCAAGCTATCACTTGGCTCATAAAACTGCCCATGGAAATATTACTACTAACACAACCTCTACCAAAGCTCTGTCAAATTATAACTAGCCTCGTAACTCTACCCATGGATGTACCTAGAGGGTCTTATCCATTGTTGGCGTGTGAGGCCTGAACTCTCTGAGGATACTGACCCAGGCCTTGAGATCAGTCCCAGCAATGTCAGTCAGCCAGGCACTGTTCCCTACACGCTTCCCATGAACCTCTGCTGTGGGTCAGTGGCCACACCCAACACACTCATTATCCCTGTCAGTAATAGCAAACAGACCCCAAAAAGTGATGGAAATGAACTCTATGGAATGTAAGGGAGGCAGAAAACAGTGTAAAAGCTGCCATTGTTTTTTAAGCTGGTAATAGTTGGCATTTCTTCGTGAGGGAGAGCTGGCAATACTGTTTTTCATGCCCAAGGCAAGGCTTAGGTAGTCTTACGCTTGACAAATTAAACGGATCAATGAAAACTTTCAAAATAATAGGAATAATAATAATATGACACACACACACACACACACACACACACACACACACACACACACACACACACTAACATCCTTAGCACACACAGTAGCTAAAATAACAGTAGTAGCCTAGCACACTGACCCCCCATGACCTGACCTGACCTCTGCCGTGTGCATAACTAAACTCAATCCTCCCTGTCATCCCTGCCCTGTTGTGCCGTGTCCTCTGCTGCCCCGCGTCGCCCCGCCAGTGCCCCATCAGGATGTCATTGTCTCCAGTCATGCGGTCCAGTGAGTCGCCACTCTACCGCACGGCAATGACCCCAAGGACGTCCCGGTGAGTCAGTCCGTCTGTCAGTGAGGGACATAACCCCTGCCTGAGCTAACCCATCGCTGAGTCAGGCATTCATTATATGTGTTATTTCAAGCCATAAGAGTAGCCTAGCCTATGAGGAGGAGGAGGAGGCATCCATCAGTTTACTCAAGCATTATCTCAAGAGCATAATGTAACATAGATAATAAGGAGTCTGCAAGAGGCTGATAGGCCAACACAAGGCAGCTCCTCACTATCCATGAAATCATCTAACCTCTTCTACCCGGCCCTCACACCACCAAAGCCTTATTAACACCCCTTACTAATTAAAGCCCTTCATACATTTGTAAGCCTCCATCAAGTCTCCTCACACCCTTCGCTTTTCTAGAGAATGCAGGTTTAAATGTTTGGGTCTGTCCTCGTATGACAAGTTTCTCACCCCTAAGAGATTGTAACCCTTTTCCATATACAAACACAGGTAAACACACACACATTGACCCTTCCTGACCTGTTGTAACCCTCCACAGATCCACAGCAGGGACGTGGCCACCCCTGCCAAGTCCCTGGACACAGCCCCAAGTGTTCCCTGGTGGGCCATACTCGCTGGGCTCCTCCTCCTCCTCCTCCTCCTCCTCCTCCTCCTCACCCTGCTGCCGTGGAAGGTGAGGGAGAGAGAGAGGGACTTTGATCACTGTCCCAGGCATGGCCAGAGGAATGTTGATGATGAGGTTACCGTAGTATCTTTTTTTTCTTTCCTACTAATTCCTCCACCTCGGAAAAACTGAGCTTGTCGTCCGTGACCACACCAGTGTTACCTTAGGCTGGGATTAAGTTCATGAAAGTGTTATTCTCTCTCTCTCTCTCTCTCTCTCTCTCTCTCTCTCTCTCTCTCTCTCTCTCTCTCTCTCTCTCTCTCTCTCTCTCTCTCACACACACACACACACACACACACACACACACTTCTGGTCTGGGTCATCACTGTATCTATTCTTTCCAGTTTGTCTGAGGTACAAGTTGTTTCTGGCTGCCACAATGTCTTGGTGCTCCAGTAATATATGTCTTCCATTCCAATACTTCTTAAATCTAAACCCAAGCTCTCTTATAACTTTCCATAAAGCTGTTCTGCCACCTTGAAAGTTTATTGGGGTTTCCTTGGCTTTCTGTAGCACAGTATTCATCATCATCATTTCCAGGAGATGGCCATGGCAGAAGAGCTTCCAACTTTCTCTATCCAGACACTCCCTCCTTGCCTGCTCAAAGCTTCTCAAAGATCTTTCCCCCCTCTCCCCAACGTACTCTTGCACCCTATCCCTCCATTTCACTGGAGGTCGTCCTCTAGCATTCCCTCCCTCTCTCTCACTCACATACACCCTTCTGGTCATCTTACTCTCCTCCATTCGCTTCATGTGGCCAAACCACTTTAAAGTCTGTAGCTTCACTTCTTCCACCACTCCACACTTCTTCCCTTCACCCTGTGACACATTCCAAAACGCCTGTACACACTTTCATTACTCATTCCATCCATTCTACTCACACCACAAGCACTCCTCAAATAACTCATTTCCACTGCCTGCACTCTAGACCTCTGACTTTCATTCCAGGCCCACGTTTCACTTGCATATGTGAGGGTTGGTACTATTATTGTATTTCTCAAATCCCTCTTTACCTCCATGCTCACACTTCTGCCATTCATGATTCGTCCCAAAGACCCTACCACCCTTCTTCCTTGCAATGCCCTTTCTCTTGTCTCTCCCTCCATACCACCATGCTTACACATAACTGATCAAGATACTTAAACTCATTGACCTCCTCCATTTCTTCACCATTCAAAATTATTTTGCATTCTTTTTCACATTCAATTCCCACTCTATATGGGCATACAAAATCTACAACCTCACTTCTACTTTGCTCACAAACCATCACTTTACTTTTGTTGACATTTACTTTCAGCTTTCTCCTGTTACAGACACTATCAAAAACACTGACCAAATTTTGTAGGTCACTTTCATTTTCTGCAATGAGCACCGTGTCATCAGCAAACAGTACTGAATTCAGTACCCACTTCCTTCCCTCATCGAACAGTCTTACTCCAACTTCCCCAACTTTGCCCTTAATTTCTCTAATAACACCATCCATATAAATATTGAATAACCAAGGTGAAATGACACACCCTTGTCTTAAGCCCACTTTTATCTCAAAATGTTCACTTGTTTCTCCAGTAATTTTGACACATGCAGATGCATCCTCATAGAAAGACTTTATTGCACTAAGCAGTTTTCCTCCCACACCATAAATCTTTAAAACATCCCACAGTGCAATCCAATCGACTCTGTCATAAGCTTTTTCCAAATCCATGAAGGCAGCGTATAGTTTCTTTCCTTTTGCTATTATTTTTTCTAGTACCATCCTGAAGGCAAATATCTGATCCACACATCCCCTTCCCTTCCTGAAGCCTCCTTGCTCTTCACTGATTTTCTCTTCTGTAAGTCTTTGCACCCTCTCTATTACGACTTTTCCATATACCTTTCCGGGTATACTCAGGAGACTTCTACCTCTATAGCTCCCACATTCCCCTCTCCTGCCCTTACCTTCCCCTTGTAAACTGGGACAACGATGGCTTTCGTCCAGTCTGCTGGCACCCCCCCCCCCCCCCTCCCATGCTACCTCACATATCTTGACCATCCATTTCACGACTTCATCTCCTCCACACTTCAACATTTCTGCTGTGATTCCATCAATTCCTGCTGCCTTTCCATTTTTTAATCTTTTTATTGCCTGATTTGCTTGTTCATATGTTATAGTTCTTTCCTTATATACTCCTCCTCTACCTCTACTCAAAACTGCTGCTGTTACGGCTGCTGGACGTCCATCCTCAAAATTCATTAAGTTTTTGAAATATTCTCTCCATCTCTCTTTCACAGCTTCCCCGTCTTTCAACATCTTTCCATTCTCATCCATAACTTCATTTATTTTACTTGAGGAGATATTTTCTGCATTTCTTTCGTTTTTTCCTGTCTCCATATCTGTATTTATCCAGCTTTTCCTTAAAGTTATGCACACTCTTTGCCAATACTACATCCTCATTTGGTCTGTTCCAAACCTCCAGGTTTCTTTGCGGGAAGCTATATTTCTTTGTCTCTCAAGCATCTTCCCTTTCTCAATTGTGTTCCTGGTGTTTCTTCCTTCTCTTAGTAGTAACTAAGCTAACTAAGCTTGTTTTTGTGCTGTTAGAGATGGAGAGGCAGCTCACAAAAGGTACCAGAGCCTTTGCACTCCTGCTAACCATGATCTTTACATTTTCGCCCGAAATTGTGCAAAATCTATTCTTCAACTTACCAAAACCACTTTCATCCATGGCAAATGTCAAAACCTTGTTTTTTCTAATTCTTCCCGTGACTTCTGGCACCTAGCCAAAAATATCTCCTCCAACTTCACTTCTTCGTCATTCCCTCCACTCCTTGACCCTGACGGCAGCACTGCCGTCTCATCGTCTCATCAGCTCTCCTCCTCATACAGATAGTCTTCTACCTCTCAAATTCCGCCGCTATGTTGCCTCTCTTTCTATCTTCTATCGATATTTTCATGCTGACTGCTCTTCTGAACTTTCTAACTGCATGCCTCCCCCCCTCCCGCGGCCCCGCTGCACACGACTTTCTACTTATGCTCATCCCTATACTGTCCAAACCCCTTATGCAAGAGTCAACCAGCATCTTCACTCTTTCATCCCTCACGCTGGTAAACTCTGGAACATTCTTCCTTCATCTGTATTTCCTCCTGCCTATGACTTGAACTCTTTCAAGAGGAGGGTATCAGGACACCTCTCCTCCCGAAATTGACCTCTCTTTTTGGACACTCCTTTGACTTCTATTCAGGAGCAGTGAGTAGCGGGCTTTTTTTTTATATTTTTCTTTACGCCCTTGAACTGTCTCCTTAGTTGTAAAAAAAAAAATCTGTCTCTAAGGCTGAACTCATTATTCAAACTTTCTGTAACAACTCCACTCTGGATGATTCTGGGCATATTCCTCCTACTCATCCCCCCTCTGACTCCTTTATGCTTGTTATTAAGATTCTTGGGAATGATGTTTTCTATGCCCTCTCTGGCCTCAACTCTCAGAAGGCTTATGGACCTGATGGAGTGACTTCTGTTGTCCTTAAAAACTGTGCCTCCGTGCTGACACCCTGCCTGGTCAAACTTTTTTGTCTCTGCCTATTAACATCTACCTTTCCTTCCTGATGGAAGTACGCCTTCATACAGCCTGTGCCTAAGAAGGGTGACCGTTACAATCCCTCAAACTACCGCCCTATAGCTTTACTTTCCTGTCTATCTAAAGCTCTTGAATCAATCCTAAAGCACCTTTCCACTTCTAACCTTCTATCTGATCGCCAGTATGGGTTCCGCAAGGGGCATTCTACTGGCGATCTTCTTGCTCTCTTAACCGACTCCTGGTCATTCTCTCTTAGCCGTTTCGGTGAAACTTTTTTCAGTTGCGCTAGACATATCGAAAGCCTTCGATAGAGTCTGGCACAAGTCTTTGCTTTCTAAGCTGCCCTCTTTCGGATTCTATCCCTCTCTCTGTTCCTTTATCTCCAGTTTCCTTTCTGGCCGTTCTATCTCAGCTGTGGTAGACGGTCACTGTTCTTCCCCTAAACCTATCAACAGTGGTGTTCCACAGGGCTCTGTCTTATCACCCACTCCCTTCCTGTTATTCATCAATGATCTTCTTTCCTTAACAAACTGTCCTGTCCACTCATACGCTGATGACTCCACTCTGCATTATTCAACTTCTTTCAACAGAAGACCCTCTCAACAGGAATTACATGACTCCAGGCTGGAGGCTGCAGAACGCTTAACCTCAGACCTTGCTAGCATTTCCCATTGGGGTAAAATAAATCTTGTGTCCTTCAATGCCTCAAAAACCCAATTTCCCCACCTATCAAGTCGACACAATCTTCCAAACACCTATCCCCTATTCTTCAACAACACCCAGCTGTCACCTTCTTCAACACTAAATATCCTCGGTCTATCCATAACTCAAAATCTGACCTGGAAACTTCACATCTCCTCTCTTACTAAATCAGCTTCCTTGAGGTTGGGCGTTCTGTATCGTCTCCGCCAGTTCTTCTCCCCTGCACAGTTGCTGTCCATATACAGGGGCCTTGTCCGCCCTCGTATGGAGTTTGCATCTCACGTGTGGGGGGGCTCCACTCACACAGCTCTCTTGGACAGAGTGAAGGCTAAGGCTCTTCATATCACAGCTCTCCTCTTACTGATAGTCTTCTACCTCTTAAATTCTTCTATCGATATTTTCATGCTGACTGCTCTTCTGAACCTGCTAACTGCATGCCTCCCCCCCTCCCGCGGCCTCGCCACGCGACTTTCTACTCATGCTCATCCCTATACTGTCCAAACCCCTTATGCAAGAGTTAACCAGCATCTTCACTCTTTCATCCCTCACGCTGGTAATCTCTGGAACAATCTTCCTTCATCTGTTTTTCCTCCTGCCTACGACTTGAACTCTTTCAAGAGGAGGGTATCGGGACACCTCTCCTCCCGAAATTGACTTCTCTTTTGGCTACTCCTCTGTACTCTTTTTAGGAACAGTGAGCAGCGGGCTTTGTTTTTCATCATTTTTTTTTCTTATGCCCATGAACTGTCTTCTTTGCTGTAAAAAAAAAAAATAAATAAATAAAATCCTCATTGTCTACTTCTTCCATTTTAATCAATAATTTATGAGGCGGTGGCTGAATGGATAGCGAGACGGCCCCGTGTTCAGGAGGACGCGAGTTCAATCCCCGCCCGGTGCCACCAAGCTGGGATTTTTCAGCCGCCGCCGAGTGGCCTAAAACTACCCACATGCTGTCCAGAAGACCACCTATCAACCCGGACTCTAGATTCTAGTATCAAAGATGAGCTCTGGGAGGGCAGCATGAGCCAATGCAAGATGGCGCCACTATAAACACTCGCCTGCGCCAGAACGGGCTGGGCCGACCATCAGGCTCCACGGTAAAGAAGCCTTGGACCGACCATCAGGATCCACCGAGAAGAAGCCTACCGGCGCAATAGGCCGTGACGTAAAAAAGAAAAAAAAAGTCTCCCCTTTCTCTTCCTTGTTCCAGTGTTGGCAGGTCCATTTCCTTTAATCTTTCTTCATATGACAATCCCTCCAGTTCTGGAACCATTTTCGTTGCAATCCTTTGTGTTCTTTCTAGTTTTTTTATGTGTTTCTTCTTATGGGGAGACCACACCGCCTCCACAATTTTGTTTTGTTTTTACAACAAAGGAGGCAGCTCAAGGGCACAAAAAAAAGGAAACAACAATAATAAAAAAACCCGCTACTCGCTGCTCCCACAAAAAGAATCAAAAGAGGTGTCCAAAAGCAAGGTCAATTTCGGGAGGAGAGATGTCCTGATACCCTCCTCTTGAAAGAGTTCAAGTCGTAGGCAGGAGGAAATACAGATGAAGGAAGATTGTTCCAGAGTTTACCGGCGTGAGGGATGAAAGAGTGAAGATGCTGGTTAACTCTTGCATAAGGGGTTTGGACAGTATAGGGATGAGCATGAGTAGAAAGTCGTGTGCAGCGGGGCCGCGGGAGGGGGGGAGGCATGCAGTTAGCAAGTTCAGAAGAACAGTCAGCGTGGAAATATCGATAGAAGATAGAAAGAGAGGCAACATCGCGACGGAATTTAAGAGGTAGAAGACTATCAGTAGGAGGAGGAGAGCTGATGAGACGAAGAGCCTTAGCCTCCACTCTGTCCAGAAGAGCTGTGTGAGTGGAGCCCCCCCACACATGAGATGCATACTCCATACGAGGGCGGACAAGGCCCCTGTATATGGATAGCAACTGTGCGGGGGAGAAGAACTGGCGGAGACGATACAGAACGCCCAACCCCGAGGAAGCTGATTTAGCGAGAGAGGAGATGTGAAGTTTCCAGTTGAGATTTTGAGTAAAGGAAAGACCGAGGATGTTTAATGTTGAAGAAGCTGAGTGTTGTCGAAGAATAGGGGATAAGTGTTTGGAAGATTGTGTCGAGTTGATAGGTGGAGAAATTGAGTTTTTGAGGCATTGAAGGACACAAGGTTCCTTCAGCCCCAATCGGAAATGATAGCAAGGTCTGAGGTTAAGCGTTCTGCAGCCTCCAGTCTGGAGTCGTGTATATGCATATTCCAATTTTGGTCTAATCATAGTGGTTATATTCTTTTCCATCATATCCTTATCCTTGTAGTGGAATGCTAATCCTATATTTCTTACCATTCTATTCATATCTCTGAATACCCTATTAACATGACTCTCAGGCTGTTGATTATCTTGTATTGTCACTCCCAGATCTCTCTCTTCTTGAACTTTTTTTTAATATTTCTCCATCTCCCATTCTGTATGTTCATTTTGGTCTCCCTTCACTCTTTTCCCATTTCCATTACATGACATTTATTCACATTGAATTCCATCTCCCATTTCATACTCCAGTCCCAGATCTTATTCAGGTCCTCTTGCGAAATTTCAGTCTTTACTGTTTCTTATATGTCTCAGCAATTTCCCAATGTCTGCAAACAGGCTCATGTAACTGCTTACTTTCTCCGGCATAACATTTATATATACCAGGAAAAGTATTGCTGCCAATACTGATCCTTGAGGCACTCCACTCTCTACAATTATCCTTTCCGATTTCATGTCCTTTACCACTGTGTGTATTTAGGAAATTGGATAGCCTTACTATTTTTTGTGGTAGATTCTGGTGTTTATTTAAGAAATTGGGTAGCCAAACTATTTTTTGTGGTAGATTTTGGTGTTTATTTAAGAAATTGGGTAGCCAAACTATTTTTTGTGGTAGATTTTGGTGTTTATTTAAGTAATCAGGTAGCCAAACTATTTTTTGTGGTAGATTTTGGTGTTTATTTAAGTAATCAGGTAGCCAAACTATTTTTTGTGGTAGATTTTGGTGTGTATTTAAGTAATCAGGTAGCCAAACTATTTTTTGTGGTAGATTTTGGTGTTTATTTAAGTAATCAGGTAGCCAAACTATTTTTTGTGGTAGATTTTGGTGTTTATTTAAGTAATCAGGTAGCCAAACTCAGGCAGCTGTTTCTGGCGCCAAACACCAGCTTATTTCAACATCCTCCCCCACTATCCTAAACCTCTGTCTGAATACACTGCAGCCCAAAAAATCTAACCTAACTCACCCTGGCATGAATAACATAACAGGGGGCCTTGTCACCCCCCCCCCCTGTCTTCACATATCATCTGAGAAAGGGGAATAAATTTAAGCTAACCTAAGCTAATGTAGCCCCAGACATTTAAGACTATGGGCCGCTTCACAGTCACTTTGTTTGTTTTGATCGTTACCAATGGCCGCTATAGTATTTCCGTGTCAAACTGGCCGATGGGGTGGTAGTGGCGGCTGCGGGGTTAGCCTAGCCCAGCACCTTGGCACACACACTCAACACCTCTCGCTTCCCCTGCTGCCGCCACTCCCCTGTAGGCCAGTTTCACGTGGAACACTATAGCGTTGATCGCCGCCATTGGTAGCGATCAAAACAAACAAAGTGACTGTGAAAGCGGCTCTATGGACACAACTCTTCTTCTTCTTCCACAGGTGTCGGGTTCCTGCACAGGTGAACCAAGATGGAGTCATGGCTTTGGGGCGGCTTGCTAAACAGGTACGTGTGTATGTGTGTGTGTGTGTGTGTGTGTGTGTGTTTACCTGTTGTGTAAGAAAGTGAAGGCTTTCAGGTTTATTTTACCCCCACACACACACAAAAAAAAAAAAAAAATGGACATATAAAATGGGAGATGGTGAAATATTAAAGAAAGTACATGAAGAGAAAGATCTGGGAGTAATAATGCAAGATAACAAACAGCCTGAGTCTGAGAGTCATGTTAATCGGATATTCGGTGATATGTATAACATGGTGAGAAATATAGGAATAGCATTCCACTACATGGATAAGGATATGATGAAAAAATTCATTACCACTGTGATCAGACCAAAATTGGAACATGCGGAGGCAGTGTGGTCTCCCCATAAGAAGAAACAAAGAAACTAGAAAGAACACAAAGGATGGCAACAAAAATGGTTCCAGAGCTGGAGGGATTGACATATGAGGAAAGACTTGCCAACACTAGAACAAAGAAGAGAAAGGGGAGACCTAATACAAATCTATAGATTGTTGAGCAAAATGGAAGAAGTAGATAACGGTGAGTTACTACTGAGAGAAGGAATTACCACCAGGAACACAAGAGGACATCGTAGAAAATTGAGGAAGGGAAGATGCTTGAGAGACAAAGAAATATAGCTTCCCACAAAGAAATAAAGAGGTTTGGAACAGACTAAGTGAGGATGTAGTATCGGCGAGGAGTGTGCAAAGCTTTAAGGAAAAGTTGGACAAATATAAATACGGAGACAGGACCACACGAGCGTAAAGCCCAGGCCCTGTAAAACTACAAATAGGTAAATACAACTAGGTAAATACATACACTTAACTTCCGCTGACCCACACTGCAAGCTGAAAACATCTAAACTAACCCGAACGTGAACATAATTTACCTAATACACTTTATTTATTTATTTATGTATTATTATTTTTTTTTCCCTAACACTTAACCTCTTGACTGTGGATTTCCTACAGTCCGACCTCACCAAGCTACAGGAATGGAACAAAAAGTGTCTACGGCTACAATTCAGTCAAGAAAAATGTCAAGTCCTGCACCTTGGGAGGGGATATCCAGCACACCAATACCACATGGGAAACACTCTACTATCCACCACAGAGGCAGAGTAAGACCTGGGAGTATATGTTACCAGGCTACCAGTGAAGGGATATCCAGCACACCAATACCACATGGGAAACACTCCACTATCCACCACAGAGGCAGAGTAAGACCTGGGAGTATATGTTACCAGGCTACCAGTGAAGGGATATCCAGCACACCAATACCACATGGGAAACACTCCACTATCCACCACAGAGGCAGAGTAAGACCTGGGAGTATATGTAACTAGGCTACCAGTGAAGGGATATCCAGCACACCAATACCACATGGGAAACACTCCACTATCCACCACAGAGGCAGAGTAAGACCTGGGAGTGTATGTTACCAGGCTACCAGTGAAGGGATATCCAGCACACCAATACCACATGGTAAACACTCCACTATCCACCACAGAGGCAGAGTAAGACCTGGGAGTGTATGTTACCAGGCTACCAGTGAAGGGATATCCAGCACACCAATGCCACATGGGAAACACTCCACTATCCACCACAGAGACAGACCTGGGACTATTATGTTACCAGGCTACCAGTGAAGGCAAAGTCCCTGACAATCGCAGCGGACGGGTTAACTTTGGTTGGCTACACCGCATGCCAAAAACTTTTAAACTAACTTAACGTAACCTATCGAACAGACTTCCTTGACTCCCCCATCGTTTTCGCATTTTTTTTTTTTTTTATTTGTTATTTGTACGCCCGAGCCCACAGTGCTGTTAGGCTTTCTTTTTTATGGGCCTGGTGGTCGGTCCGAGCCCATCTTGGCACAGGCAAGTGTTTATAGTGGGGCCATCTATTCTCAATTAAAATCTATTCTCGATCCTCTTTGTTTTCTAATTTAATCTGAGCATACTGAATTAACCCGTCCACTGTGGTTGGCAAGGATTTTGCCCTCACTTGTAGCCTGGTAATATACAGTCCCAGGTCTTTCTCTGGCTCTGTGGTGGATAGTGGAGTGTTTCCCATGTGGTATTTGTGTGCTGGATATCCCTCCACTGGTAGCCTGGTAACATATTATGGGCCCAGGTCTTTCCCTGGCTCTGTGGTGGATAGTGGAGTGTTTCCCATGTGGTATTGGTGTGCTGGATATCCCTTCACTGGTAGCCTGGTAACATATGGTCCCAGGTCTTACTATGGCTCTGTGGTGGATAGTTGAGTGTTTCCCATGTGGTATTGGTGTGCTGGATATCCCCTCCCAAGGTGCAGGACTTTACATTTTTCTTCATTGAATTGTAGCAGACAGTTTTGGTCCATTCCTGTAGCTTGGGGAGGTATTCTGGTAGGAAATCCCCAGTCAAGGGGTCACACTGCCCTAACCTAACGTAACCTCCTTAATGGGAAACTTTGAACCCCACGACCCCTCGTTTCCACACTTAATCTGAGCATGCCAAATTAAATCAAACTAACTTAACCTAACGTAACCTCCTTAATGGGAGACTTTGAACCCCACGACCCCTCGTTTCCACACTTAATCTGAGCATGCCAAATTAAATCAAACTAACTTAACCTAACGTAACCTAATGTAACCTGACTAATGTCTTTTTTTGTTCGCCCCTTCAACTCGCCCTGTTTTCACATTTCATCTCAGGCCTGTACTTTTGTCAGCTTTTGGGGGGCTAGAGGGCATCATACGCATCTCTCTCTCTCTCTCTCTCTCTCTCTCTCTCTCTCTCTCTCTCCTCTCTCTCTCTCTCTCTCTCTCTCTCTCTCTCTCTCTCACCAAAAAAAAATAAAGTCCCCACATCCACAGGTCAGATGAGCCACAACGTGCGCAGGTCACAACAGGTCACCACATGCAGGTCGGAGGTCACACAGCCACCGTCCATGACCTGACCCCTAAGAGTGGATACCAGCTGTCTGGAGTGGACACAGAAGTGGATTCCTTACAGCATCGGGACTCCTGTAAGAGGAGACATAGGAAGCATAGCTGTGGAGGAGGAGGAGGAGGAGGAAGGGTTAGTAGAGGCATGGAAGAAAAGAAAGACAAAATAAGAAAATGAGAGAGAGAGAGATACACTTATATATATATATATATATATATATATATATATATATATATATATATATATATATATATATATATATATATATATATATATATATATATATATATATATATATATATATATATATATATATATATATATATATATATATATATATATATATATATATATATATATATATATATATATATATATATATATATATATATATATATATATATATATATATATATATATATATATATATATATATATATATATATATATATATATATATATATATATATATATATATATATATATATATATATATATATATATATATATATTTCATATTTAGAATTATTTCCTTCTTCCCTCCCTTTCCTCCTCCTCCTCCTCTTTATATTTTTTCTTTCCTTATAATATAAATTTTCTTTTCTTCTTCAACCTCCCCCTTCCCTTCCCTTCCTTCCTTCCCTCCCCTCCCTTCACCCATCCCCCCCAACCCCCCTCCTAACCCCTCCCTTACCCCATAGGTCAAGATCTCGGTCACCCTCGGAGTCTCGTCACTGGCAACTTCCCGAGGAGCTGCGTCTGTGCGTCACACTCCACCTCCAAGCTAACCCAGGACTGTCCCAGGCTGAGCTGCATGACATAACCTATACTAAGATCGAACCCGCCTGCAACCTCAAGATCAAGTACGGGTCACCCAAGCCTAGGAGACAGAGTAGCCCTCGCCGATCTAAGAGGTGGGTGATTGCGGCTGATTGGGGTCTGAAGAGGCTGTTTTTAGGGGCGAGAGGGCAGGGATAAGACTGTAAGGTTACTATCAGTGCTGAGAGACAAAAAATGTGAAGGGTAATTTTTGGGGCTGATTTCGGTGCCTGAGGGGGCTGAAAGGAGTAGAGGGGAAGGAAAGGGGCTGAGAAGGAGTCGTCAGGTCGCTATGGGTTTAAGAACAGGCTGGTTTGGGGCTTTTTAGGGGGCTGATTTCGGGCTGCGAGTGTAAGGCCGCGGGCACACAGAAAGTGAGAAAGCTAGCGAGAGCTGCAAGGCGAGTTTCTGTGGCCATACTCACTCTGGAATAGCTTAAGTTAGGTTAGCATTTTTTTTTTTAATTATTATTTTGGTGTAATGTCTCTCATGCATCTTCCTTTCTCTCTCTCTCTCTCTCTCTCTCTCTCTCTCTCTCTCTCTCTCTCTCTCTCTCTCTCTCTCTCTCTCTCTCTCTCTCTCTCTCTCTCTCTCTCTCTCTCTCTCTCTCTCTCTCTCTCTCTCTCTTACATCTAAGGATGCGGCTCAAGGGCAACAAAAAGATTACAAAAAAGCCCGCTACTCGCCGCTCCCACAAAAGTAAAAAGTACAGGGTAGCCAAAAGAGAGGTCAATGTCGAGTGGAAAGGTGTCTTGATACACTTCTTGAAAGAGGTCAAGTCCTAGGCAGGAGGAAATACAGAAGAAGGAAGGCTATTCCAGAGTTTACCAGTGAAGGGGGATGAAAGAATGGAGATGCTGGTTAACTCTTGCATAAGGGGACTCGTTATCTACTTCTTCCATTTTATTTCACAATTCGTACATTAGTATTAGTATTAGGCATTTACCTAGTGTACCTAGTTGTGAAATACAGGAAAAGAGCCGTATTAGGCTCGTGCTGTCCCGTCTCTATAACGCTTATTATCCAGTTTGGCTTTAAATTCATGAATCGTTTTTGCACGCACAGTCTCCTCGTCGAGTCCGTTCCATGTTGTTGTGCTTCTGTATGGAAAACTGTATTTATTGACGTCTCTCCTACAGTCGCTCTTCTTCAATTTCTTACTATTCCCTCTTGTCACACTTCTGTCACATACCACTAAATCTTCCGTCCAATTTCTCCAATCCCTCTTGTATCCTGTATTAGTTCCCCTCTCTCCTTCTCTCCAGTGTTGTAAGTCCCAATTTCTCCAGTCTTTCTTCATAACCCCCCGGTCCCACAGAGCCCGAATCGGTCCCGAATTTGAAATTTTCAAATTCGGGTTGAATTCGGCTAGCTTCGGGAGCTTCGTAGTACTTCGTGAATCAAATCGGCGTCAATTCGGGTTCAAAAACACTTCGGGAGAAAAATTTCAACGTGCGCAAATTTTCCCCCCAAATTCAGAAGCCGTCCCGAAGTGATAAGAAATCGGCGTGTTTCTGTGTACTTCATAGTACTTCATAGTGTTTTGGTGTACTTCATAGTACTTCATAGTGTTTTGGTGTACTTCATAGTACTTCATAGTGTTTTGGTGTACTTCATAGTACTTCATAGTGTTTTGGTGTACTTCATAGTACTTCATAGTGTTTTGGTGTACTTCATAGTACTTCATAGTGTTTTGGTGTACTTCATAGTACTTCATAGTGTTTTGGTGTACTTCATAGTACTTCATAGTGTTTCGGTGTACTTCATAGTACTTCATAGTGTTTTGGTGTACTTCATAGTACTTCATAGTGTTTCGGTGTACTTCATAGTGTTTTGGTGTACTTCATAGTACTTCATAGTGTTTTGGTGTACTTCATAGTGTTTTGGTGTACTTCATAGTACTTCATAGTGTTTCGGTGTACTTCATAGTACTTCATAGTGTTTTGGTGTACTTCATAGTACTTCATAGTGTTTTGGTGTACTTCATAGTACTTCATAGTGTTTCGGTGTACTTCATAGTGTTTTGGTGTACTTCATAGTACTTCATAGTGTTTTGGTGTACTTCATAGTACTTCATAGTGTTTTGGTGTACTTCATAGTACTTCATAGTGTTTTGGTGTACTTCATAGTACTTCATAGTGTTTTGGTGTACTTCATAGTGTTTTGGTGTACTTCATAGTGTTTTGGTGTACTTCATAGTACTTCATAGTGTTTTGGTGTACTTCATAGTGTTTTGGTGTACTTCATAGTGTTTTGGTGTACTTCATAGTACTTCATAGTGTTTTGGTGTACTTCATAGTACTTCATAGTGTTTTGGTGTACTTCATAGTGTTTTGGTGTACTTCATAGTGTTTTGGTGTACTTCATAGTACTTCATAGTGTTTTGGTGTACTTCATAGTACTTCATAGTGTTTTGGTGTACTTCATAGTGTTTCGGTGTACTTCATAGTACTTCATAGTGTTTTGGTGTACTTCATAGTACTTCGTAGTGTTTTGGTGTACTTCATAGTGTTTCGGTGTACTTCATAGTGTTTTGATGTACTTCATAGTACTTCGTAGTGTTTTGGTGTACTTCATAGTACTTCATAGTGTTTTGGTGTACTTCATAGTGTTTTGGTGTACTTCATAGTACTTCATAGTGTTTCGGTGTACTTCATAATACTTCATAGTGTTTCGGTGTACTTCATAGTACTTCATAGTGTTTTGATGTACTTCATAGTGTTTTGGTGTACTTCATAGTGTTTTGGTGTACTTCATAGTGTTTTGGTGTACTTCATAGTGTTTTGGTGTACTTCATAGTGTTTTGGTGTACTTCATAGTACTTCATAGTGTTTTGGTGTACTTCATAGTACTTCATAGTGTTTTGGTGTACTTCATAGTACTTCATAGTGTTTTGGTGTACTTCATAGTGTTTCGGTGTACTTCATAGTACTTCATAGTGTTTTGGTGTACTTCATAGTACTTCATAGTGTTTTGGTGTACTTCATAGTACTTCATAGTGTTTTGGTGTACTTCATAGTACTTCATAGTGTTTTGGTGTACTTCATAGTACTTCATAGTGTTTTGGTGTACTTCATAGTGATTAATAGTACTTCATAGTGTTTTGGTGTACTTCATAGTACTTCATAGTGTTTTGGTGTACTTCATAGTACTTCATAGTGTTTTGGTGTACTTCATAGTACTTCATAGTGTTTTGGTGTACTTCATAGTACTTCATAGTGTTTTGGTGTACTTCATAGTACTTCATAGTGGTTTGGTGTACTTCATAGTGTTTCAGTGTACTTCATAGTGTTTTGGTGTACTTATAGTACTTCATAGTGTTTTGTGCTTCATAGTACTTCATAGTGTTTGGTGTACTTCATAGTACTTCATAGTGTTTTGGTGTACTTCATAGTACTTCATAGTGTTTTGGTGTACTTCATAGTACTTCATAGTGTTTTGGTGTACTTCATAGTACTTCATAGTGTTTTGGTGTACTTCATAGTACTTCATAGTGTTTCAGTGTACTTCATAGTACTTCATAGTGTTTTGGTGTACTTCATAGTGTTTGGTGTACTTCATAGTGTTTTGGTGTACTTCATAGTGTTTTGGTGTACTTCATAGTACTTCATAGTGTTTTGGTGTACTTCATAGTACTTCATAGTGTTTTGGTGTACTTCATAGTGTTTTGGTGTACTTCATAGTACTTCATAGTGTTTCGGTGTGCATAGTACTTCATAGTGTTTTGGTGTACTTCATAGTACTTCATAGTGTTTTGGTGTACTTCATAGTACTTCATAGTGTTTTGGTGTACTTCATAGTACTTCATAGTGTTTTGGTGTACTTCATAGTACTTCATAGTGTTTTGGTGTACTTCATAGTGTTTTGGTGTACTTCATAGTACTTCATAGTGTTTTGGTGTACTTCATAGTACTTCATAGTGTTTTGGTGTACTTCATAGTACTTCATAGTGTTTTGGTGTACTTCATAGTACTTCATAGTGTTTTGGTGTACTTCATAGTACTTCATAGTACTTCATAGTGTTTTGGTGTACTTCATAGTATTTCATAGTGTTTTGGTGTACTTCATAGTGTTTTGGTGTACTTCATAGTACTTCATAGTGTTTTGGTGTACTTCAATGTACTTCATAGTGTTTCGGTGTACTTCATAGTACTTCATAGTGTTTTGGTGTACTTCATAGTGTTTTGGTGTACTTCATAGTGTTTTGGTGTACTTCATAGTACTTCATAGTGTTTTGGTGTACTTCATAGTGTTTTGGTGTACTTCATAGTACTTCATAGTGTTTTGGTGTACTTCATAGTGTTTTGGTGTACTTCATAGTGTTTTGGTGTACTTCATAGTGTTTTGGTGTACTTCATAGTGTTTTGGTGTACTTCATAGTACTTCATAGTGTGTTGGTGTACTTCATAGTGTTTTGGTGTACTTCACAGTACTTCAAAGTGTTTTGGTGTACTTCATAGTATTTCGTAGTGTTTTGGTGTACTTCGTAGTAGTCAATTCGGCGTAGTTAGGGAGAGAAACAGGCCCCAATTCCGTGTACTTCTCTCCCCGAAGCACCCCAAGTCACGCCGAAGTACCCCGAGCTACCCCCGATTTACACCGAAGGACTACAAATTGTATCTCTAAGCAGCCGAATTTTCGTCCCGAAGTACGCCGATTAACACCGAACAACGACGGAACTACTAGGAAGTGCATCCCGAGACACCCCGAAGCACACCGAAGTACTACAAAGTCGGGTAAGGTGGGGAAGATGGCTTCCTAGTAGGTGAAAGGCCCCCCTTGGTTTTGTCTTTCTTTCTTTCTTTTCTCAAGCAGTCACATGATCAAGCAGGCAACGCCAACTCTCTGTGCTCACAGGAACTACTGGACTAAACAATGGACAGTTGCTCTGGCCACAAGGGGACATTTCTTCTTTTTGACTAATTTCTCGTAAGTTTTCAGTGATTTTAATGATACCTAATTAACGACAAAGAACTGTAGAGTTAGCCTGATAGCTATGGATAGTTGCTCTAAGATGTCTAGACCATATTGCATGTGATTATACTCTGCCTACTTACTTGTAGGAAAGATGGTGACATTTTGTGTATATATGAGTTGCCGGGGTAAGAGGCCCCCTGTGCCTTTGGGGTAAGTTGCCCACAGGGAGGCCTTTTACCCCACATGTGGGCCTTTTACCGCATTATCAGCAAATTGGCAAATGGCTTTGTTTGGTGTGTGGGGAACCATTTGCTAATAGCAGACCTTCAGAAAAATGGGTCCAATGTCGGGATTGTAGAAATTGGCCACATTCCGTTTACCATTACCGTTGATGAGGTTTCAGGCCCCGGTCCGCCGCCGTGGCAGCGCTCCACATGGCCGCTAACATTACAACAGTAATATTAGCACCTAAAGTTGTCCTCAATCCTCATATTTGTTAAGTCGTAGTATTTAGTGAATAAGTGAGTCTTCAGCGCTTTCTCGAAGATTGCCAGACTGTCACTGTTCGTAACATCCCGGGTAACTCATTATAGAGCCGCGGGTCACTCTTCTCAAATGCTCTGAAACCCAGTTCCAGGTTGACCCTGGGCTCATAGAGTCTATACTGTTCTGCACTGTGTCTCAGTGACATGGTGGTGTCCAAATGAAAATCCTTTGGAATATTTCTCAAATATCCAGGTTTACCAAGTCGCGTTGCTTGATAAGTCAAGACAAATATTTTGTAGACTATGCGTGCCTTGATATGTAACCAATGCAAGTCTGTGAGTGCAGGTGTTATTCTCTCACGGGGGGCAGACCCTTTGTTAGCCTTGCCTTGATGGGCAGCCAATGCAAGTCTGTGAGTGCAGGTGTTACTCTCTCACCAGACCCTTTGTTAGCCTTGCCTTAATGGACAGCCAATGCAAGTCTGTGAGTGCAGGTGTTACTCTCTCACCAGACCCTTTGTTAGCCTTGCCTTAATGGACAGCCAATGCAAGTCTGTGAGTGCAGGTGTTATTCTCTCACGGGGGGCAGACCCTTTGTTAGCCTTGCCTTGATGGGCAGCCAATGCAAGTCTGTGAGTGCAGGTGTTATTCTCTCACCAGACCCTTTGTTAGCCTTGCCTTAATGGACAGCCAATGCAAGTCTGTGAGTGCAGGTGTTATTCTCTCACCAGACCCTTTGTTAGCCTTGCCTTAATGGACAGCCAATGCAAGTCTGTGAGTGCAGGTGTTATTCTCTCACGGGGGGCAGACCCTTTGTTAGCCTTGCCTTGATGGGCAGCCAATGCAAGTCTGTGAGTGCAGGTGTTATTCTCTCACCAGACCCTTTGTTAGCCTTGCCTTAATGGACAGCCAATGCAAGTCTGTGAGTGCAGGTGTTATTCTCTCACGGGGCAGCAGACCTTTTGTTAGCCTTGCCTTGATGGGCAGCCAATGCAAGTCTGTGAGTGCAGGTGTTATTCTCTCACGGGGGGACAGACCCTTTGTTAGCCTTGCCTTAATGGACAGCCAATGCAAGTCTGTGAGTGCAGGTGTTATTCTCTCACCAGACCCTTTGTTAGCCTTGCCTTAATGGACAGCCAATGCAAGTCTGTGAGTGCAGGTGTTATTCTCTCACGGGGGGCAGACCCTTTGTTAGCCTTGCCTTGATGGGCAGCCAATGCAAGTCTGTGAGTGCAGGTGTTATTCTCTCACGGGGGGCAGACCCTTTGTTAGCCTTGCCTTAATGGACAGCCAATGCAAGTCTGTGAGTGCAGGTGTTATTCTCTCACGGGGGTCAGACCCCTTGTTAGCCTTGCCTTAATGGACAGCCAATGCAAGTCTGTGAGTGCAGGTGTTATTCTCTCACCAGACCCTTTGTTAGCCTTGCCTTGATGGGCAGCCAATGCAAGTCTGTAAGTGCAGGTGTTATTCTCTCACGGGGCAGCAGACCCTTTGTTAGCCTTGCAGCTCTGTTCATAACAAGTTATAGTTTCTTCAGCAGGTATTTAGGAAGGCCATAATAAAGTGAGTTACAATAATCCAGCTTTCTATTTACATGATTATATATATATATATATATATATATATATATATATATATATATTTATATATATATATATATATATATATATATATATATATATATATATATATATATATATATATATATATATATATATATATATATATATATATATATATATATATATATATATATATATATATATATATATATATATATATATATATATATATATATATATATATATATATATATATATATATATATATTATGAACTTTACATTTCTGCCCGAAATCGTGCCAAATCTATTCTCCGACTAACCAAAAATTCTTTCATTAATAGAAAATGTCAAAACCTTGCTTTCTCTAACTCTTCCCGTGACTTCTGGCATCTAGCCAAAAACATCTCCTCCAACTTCACTTCTTCATCTTTCTCCTCCTCAGTCCTGACGGCAACACTGCCGTCTCATCTATCTCTAAGGCTGAACTCTTCTCTCAAACTTTTTCTAAAAACTCCACTCTGGACGATTCTGGGCATATTCCTTCTACTCATCCCCCCTCTGACTCCTTTATGCCTGTTATAAAGATTCTTCAAAATGATGTTTTCTATGCCCTCTCTGGCCTCAATCCTCAGAAGGCTTATGGACCTGATGGAGTGCCTCCTATTGTCCTTAAAAACTGTGCCTCCGTGCTGTCACCCTGCCTGGTCAAACTCTTTCGCCTCTGCCTGTCAACATCTACCTTTCCTTCTTGCTGGAAGTATGCCTTCACACAGCCTGTACCTAAGAAGGGTGACCGCTCCAATCCCTCAAACTACCGTCCTATTGCTTTACTTTCTTGTCTATCTAAAGCTTTTGAATCAATCCTTAACCGTAAGATTCAAAAGCACCTTTCCACTTCTGACCTTCTATCTGATCGCCAGTATGGGTTCCGCAAGGGGCGTTCTACTGGTGATCTCCTATACTTCTTAACTGACTCTTGGTCATCCTCTCTTAGCCGTTTCGGTGAAACTTTTGCTATTGCGCTGGACATATCAAAAGCTTTTGATAGGGTCTGGCACAAATCTTTGCTTTCTAAACTACCCTCCTACGGTTTCTATCCTTCTCTCTGTACCTTTATCTCCAGTTTCCTTTCTGACCGTTCTATTTCTGCCGTGGTAGACGGTCACTGTTCTTCCCCTAAATCTATTAACAGTGGTGTCCCACAGGGTTCTGTCCTATCTCCACTCTTTTTCTGTTGTTCATTGATGATCTTCTTTCCAAAACGAACTGTCCTATCCATTCCTACGCCGATGATTCCACTCTGCATTATTCAACTTCTTTTAATAGAAGACCCACCCTTCAGGAACTTAACGACTCAAGGCTGGAGGCTGCAGAACGCTTAGCCTCAGACCTTACTATTATTTCCGATTGGGGCAAGAAGAACCTGGTGTCCTTCAACGCCTCAAAAACACAGTTTCTCCACCTCTCCACTCGACACAATCTTCCACACAACTAGCCCCTCTTCTTTGACAACACCCAGCTATCACCTTCCTCAACACTAAACATCCTCGGTCTATCCTTAACTCAAAATCTCAACTGGAAACTTCATATCTCATCTCTTACTAAATCAGCTTCCTTGAGGCTGGGCGTTCTGTACCGTCTCCGCCAGTTCTTCTCCCTGCACAGTTGCTGTCCATATACAGGGCCTTGTCCGCCCTCGTATGGAGTATGCATCTCATGTGTGGGGGCTCCTCACACAGCTCTTCTGGACAGAGTGGAGGCAAAGGCTCTTCGTCTCATCAGCTCTCCTCCTCATCCTGATAGTCTTCTACCTCTTAAATTCCGCCGCAATGTTGCCTCTCTTTCTATCTTCTATCGATATTTCCACTGACTGCTCTTCTGAACTTGCTAACTGCATGCCTCCCCTCCCGCGGCCCCCGCTGCACTCGACTTTCTACTCATGCTCATCCCTATACTGTCCAAACCCCTTATGCAAGAGTTAACCAGCATCTTCACTCTTTCATCCCTCACGCTGGTAAACTCTGGAACAATCTTCCTTCATCTGTATTTCCTCCTGCCTACGACTTGAACTCTTTCAAGAGGAGGGTATCAGGACACCTCTCCACCCGAAACTGACCTATCTTTCGGCCACCTCTTTGGATTCTTTTTAGGAGCAGCGAGTAGCGGGCTTTTTTTTATTAATGTTTACTTTTTTGTGCCTTGAGCTGTCTCCTTTGCTGTAAAAAAAAAAAAAAAAAATATATATATATATATATATATATATATATATATATATATATATATATATATATATATATATATATATATATATATATATATATATATATATAAGCATCTTCATGGTCTTATCATCCAGGTATTTCATGACAAATGCAATATTTCTGAGATGGTAGCCTGCCGTTCTCACCACCTGATTGATCTGTTCTCTGAATGACAGAGTGCAGTCATGTATCACACCTAAATCTTTGACTGACTTTTTTACAGTCCTAGTGTCATCTTTTATCCGAAGAGTGGAAACATCTAGCCTCATGAGACCCTTGTTCTTCCCCACAATCAAACATTCAGTTTTATCCTCATTCAGCTTCAGTTGCTTAGAATTCATCCATTTCCCGACATCATCCATAATTCTGCTCAGCTTATCTTCAGTGTTTTCCACATCACTCAGCGACAAATAGAACTGTGTATCATCAGCATACAGTTTAAAGTCAACTCCATGCCTTCTTAGCAAATGTGAAAGACTGATAGTATAAACACAGAATAAAATTGGACCCAGTACACTTCGCTGGGGGACTCCTCTGTGCAAAAGTTTATGAGTGGAGAACGATTTACCTATTTGCACACAGTAAGTTCTGTTCTCAAGGTAACTCCTCAGATAATCCAGCGCGCCACCCTCAGTTCCAATATTTTTGCAATCCTGCAGCAATAGACTGTGCTCCACCGTGTCAAACACAGCACTCAAGTCTAACAAAATCAGAACACCACACTTCCCTTCATCCATAAGCACAAGCAAGTTGTTTACCACCAAACAGAGAGTAGTTTCAGTTGAGTAAAGCCTCTTGTAGGCAGATTCATTATCCGGTAAAGCCTGCACCACTAGCAAATGCTCCATTAGCTGATTTAAGATCGCATTTTCAAGTACCTTAGATAGAAACGTCAAGTTGGATACTGGTCTAAAGGAACTAAACACTGTGGGTCCAGTTTACCTTTAACGATAGGTTTCACGATCGCCGCTTTCTCACTCTCAGGGAAAGTCTTGTTTTCAATACTAGTGTTAACCATCACAGTCATAATATTTAAGAAATAACTAAAGTTTTCACTCCTAATGATGTCACTTATCGGCAAGGGATCGTTATCACAGTACGTCAGTTTCACCTGTGTATGATAGTTTTCACCACAGCCACATCCACTTGTTGAAAGCTTAACTTTATTTCAGGGACTGGAGTTTCCACAGCGGATCCATGGTAACTGAGGTCGCCTCTAAAGTTCATGATAACTCTCTCAATTTTCTTGCCAAAAAAGTTTAAAAACTTATTTGCCAGCACTTCATCCGAGAAACCATCCGGAAGCTTGTTAACCTTTCTGTTTCCAGTCAAACTGTCAAGCACCTTATATAATTTATTGATGTCAGGCCCTGCCTCCACAACCTTATTCCGATAGTATTCTCTTTTCCGTTTTATCACAAGCCGGTTTTCTTTGTTTCATGCCTCCTGGTATGCTCTTCTTGCCTCATCTGTTTTTTGCCTACGCCACAGTCTGTCTTATTTCCTTCTTCTCTCTTTTTGCACACAATATTTCCACATTAAACCAAGGTGCATGATCTCTCAACACTATCTCCTTTTCACTCAGAGGACAGAGGCTGTTATACTCATCTTTAGCTAAACCATTATATAGCTTAACCAGGCAGGTAGCACAATTTCCACATAACACCGAGCCATGTTCACAGATTTCACGACAATTAATAGTAATTTCCTGTATCACAGAGTTAATCAGTATTTCTGGTTGAAAATTCTTTCGCAATCTGAACGTAATCTTTTTTCTCTGCACTGCTTCCCTCACGTATGAAATTTCAAAGGTTACCAATTTATGCACCGGGGATATACAACATATTTCATCAACACCCCCCCCTTGCACTAGATCACCGTCTATATCGCTGAAAACCAAGTCTAGCACATGATCCCCTAAAGAAGTCATCTCGTTCACTTTATTAATCAGGTTGAAACTGTCCATCATCTCAATGAAGGCCATGGCAGAAGAATTTTCAGGATCATCAATCCAATGATTAAAGTCACCACAGATGAACACATTTGCACTCACCATATCCACAGACTCCAAAGTGTGCGAATTCATCAATAAAGACCTCTGCTCTTGTATCCGGAGGTCGATACACTACAATAAAGGTGGATTTCCTTCTATCAATTTCACAGATGACTTGCACTAATTCAAAGGTATCCCACCTTTCTGATGCTTTTCTCCGAATCTTCTTAAAAGAATTAGAAAGAAAGATCCCAACACCGCCACCCCTTCTTGTCTCCCTCGGGACGTGTATAAAGGTATGAGTACATGCAGAATGTACAATTGGAGTAGGCCTAGATCTGTACGTATGTCAAAACTGCCAGTCTGGTTAGGCATTACAGTATTGCTTTAAATAGAATTTGTTTAAGTTTTTGAAAGGCATCCATAAGTGAACACTTTTGAGTATGAGACTATAAGGAAGTTGGTATTTTTAACTGTTTCAGATATCAATATTCAACAGAAAGGACATATTTTATCAAATTAATTGAATATTTAGTTCCATATATTTTTCATGAAAGTAGATGTTCCTTTTGTTACAAAAATTCAGAAGAAAGGGAAGCTAGTCTAATATTACTAGTCTAAAAGAAGGGGACACCTTTTGGAAAATTAATTAATTGTTTAGTTTTACATTATTCGTTAGGAGACACAAATTTGATTGTGTTCCTATATTTCACATCAAGAGAAATTTATAGGGTATAGTTTTCAAAAAGGGAATACATATCACATTTTTATAATGTGAAAAAACTATTTTTTCCCCATATCCATAACATGGCATTTGTTTGCATTAAATTCCATCTCCCATAACTGGCTCCTTCTATACACTCCGTCCAGGTCTTTTTGCAGTTCTTCACAGTCTTCCTCCGTCTTCACTCTCCTTATTAATTTTGCATCATCTGCAAAAAGGCTCATATAACTTTTCATACCCTTTGGCATATCATTTATATATATTATGAACATTATTGGTGTTTGTGTGTCATTTCAGGTAAAATATAAGTATCAAGTATTAAAAAAAACTAGTCCTGTTAGGTTTGTGTGGGTCTTGTCACGTGTTTGTGGAGGTCATCTTAGGTCCCAAGGGTGAGATGTGTGTTTCTGTCTGTCTGCAGTGCTTGTTCCAGAGCCTCAAGGGAAGTGCCGGCAGCCTGGAAGGGGTTTTGTGGCCCCTATTCAGAGTGCCTTAAAGTGTGTGTGTGTGTGTGTGTGTGTGTGTGTGTGTGTGTGTGTGTGTGTGTAATTCACCACGGCCTGATCACGAGTTGGACTGGCTTTTGCCAGCAGGTACCCTCCCGATCTGAGCAAGTGCTCATTATTGTCGATCTCTGGGTACTGCCAAGATCTCACACACCACACAACCCATCCCCCTTGCTCAAGGGGGGACAGTAACCACTCCTAGTCAACGGAAAGAATCTGGCCTAGGCGGGGCTCGAACCGCCGCGTGTTTGGCCGTGAAGACTTGCAGTGCAGCGCTCTACCGATTGAGCTACCGGAGCGGTGTGTGTGTGTGTGTGTGTGTGTGTGTGTGTGTGTGTGTGTGTGTGTCCACCTAGTTGTATTTACCTAGTTGTGACATACGGGAAAAGAGCTACGCTCGCGCTATCCCGTCTCCATATCCGCTCTTATCCAACTTTTCCTTAAAATCATGAATGTTTTTTGCACAAACCACCACCTCCTCCAGTCCATTCCACACCTCAATGCTTCTGTTTAGGAAGCTAAACTTTTTCACATCTCGCCTACACGTGGTCGCCCTCAACTCCTTTCCATGTCCTCTCGTTTCTCTCTCACTCCACACACACACAGGTCCTCCCTGTCCAGATTCTCCACCCAGCTCGCCACCCTGTACACCGCTATCAGGTCTCCTCTTTCTCGTCTTCTCTCCAGGGTTGTGAGCCCCATCCTATTGAGTCTCTTCTCGTAAGTCCGATCCCTAAGTTCCGGTACTATCTCTGATCTCCGTCCAAGAGCACAATGCATTCAAGCTAGAAATCAAGCAAATAGGGTACTGGGATTTATTTCAAGGAGCGTAAGCAATAGAAGCACCGAAGTCTTCCTCAAACTATATTTAGCATTAGTTAGACCTCATCTTGACTATGCGGTTCAGTTCTGGTCACCTTTCTATAGAATGGATATCAAAATGTTAGAATCAGTGCAGAGGAGGATGACTAAGATGATTCAGGGGTTGAGAAACTTGCCATACGAGGAAAGACTCAAACAGTTAAACTTGCATTCTCTAGAAAGGCGAAGGGTGCGTGGAGACATGATCGAGGTTTATAAATGGATGAAGGGCTTTAATAAGGGAGACATTCATAAGGTTTTGTTGGTAAGAGAACTGGGTAGTACACGAAGTAATGGGTTTAAACTGGATAAACTCAGATTCAACAGGGACATAGGCAAAAATTGGTTTACAAACAGGGTGGTGGATGAGTGGAATAGGCTTAGCAGTCATGTGGTGAGTGCCAATACAATTGTCACATTCAAAAATAGATTGGATAAATTCATGGACAGCGATATTAGGTGGGGTTAGATACACGGGAGCTACACGGCAGCTTAGGTTCAGAGGAGCTGCCTCGTACAGGCCTACCGGCCTCTTGCAGACTCCTGTTCTTATGTTCTTATGTTCTTATGTTATATTAGTTGCCATTCTCTGTATTCTTTCCAGCTTTCTTAAGTTCTTCTTTTTGTGAGGAGACCAGACCACTGCTGCATACTCCAGCCTTGGCCTTATCATTGTAACTATTATTTTCTTCATCATCTCTTCGTCCAAATACACAAATGCCGTCCTTATGTTCTTCAGCAAATTCATAGTTTGTCCCGTTATCCTGTTGATGTGTTTCTCCGGTGACATGTTCTCTGAGATAGTCACTCCCAAATCTTTTTCTTCCATTCCTCTGCATATTATCTCACTTCCCATCTTATAATTGTATTCACATCTTCTACCACTCCTCCCAAACTCTATTTTTTTACATTTCCCAAGGTTGAATTCCATCTGCCATGTACCACTCCACTCCCATATTTTGTCCAGGTCCCTCTGCAATGCCTCACAGTCTTTCACATCATTGACTTGTCTCAATAGCTTTGCATAATCTGCAAACAAACTCACATAGCTGGTCACTCCCTCCACCATATCATTTTTACAAACAGCAAACATTATTGGTGCCAGCACCAAACCTTGTGGGACCCCACTCCTCACTGGGCACCATTTGGAAACTTTGTCCTTGATTATTGTCCTCATTTCCCTGTTAGTTAGGAAGTCCTCCAGCCACTTAATCAGTCCATCACCCACTCCACCCATTTTTAATTTTTCAAATTAGTCTTCTGTGCGGTACTTTGTCGAATGCCTTTTTCAAATCCAGGTACACTCCATCCCCCCAGCTGTCTCTCTCTTGTATTAAATCTGTTACCCTTAAGTAATAACATAACAAGTTGGTGACACACGATCTCCCTCTCCTGAATCCAAACTGGCAATCCGAGATAATTCTCTTACCAAAAAATCCGACCACCTGTTTTTAACTAGCCTCTCACATATCTTCGCAACCACACTTGTGAGTGATACCGGTCTGTAATTTAATGGGTCCACTAGCTCTCCTCCTTTATAAATTGGTACTATGTTTGCTCTCTTCCAATCTTGTGGTACCCTTCCTTCACTCAGCGAGGTGCTCATTATGGAGTGCAGTTTCTCTGCAAGTTGCTCACTACATTCTTTCAGGATCCACCCTGATACTTCATCCGGCCCTGTCGCCTTTCTTACATCCAGCTTGTTCAAGCTTTCCTTGACCTCTTGCATAACCCTTCCTCTTTCCTGGCCCGGTGATTGTACGAATTCGTCTTCCTTTGTGAAAACTCTATGAAAGCTGTTGTTCCTCACTTCTGCCATCCCTGCTGGGTCTTCATATGTAGTTCCATCCATTTTCAGTTTATCGATTGTTTCTCAATTCTTTAATTTGGCGTTCACATGTCTATAAAATAATTTAGGTTGGTCTTTGCATTTGTCTATTATATCTTTTTCATATTTCCGTTTTTCTTCTCTCCTAATCTTTGTATATTCATTCCTTGCTTGTTTGAAATTGTTCCACGCGTTGATTCTTCTTCGTCTCCTCCATCCCTTCCAAGCTTCCTCCTTTCTTTTTCTAGCCGCCTCGCATCTTTTGTTAAACCATTCCTTTTTACCAACATCCTTTTTGGTTACCTCAGGGACATATCTTTTCTCGCTTCTTTGTACAGCTTTAAAAACTCCTCCCACTTGTCTTGGGTACTTTTGGCTTTGTACAGCCCACTCCAATTTGCATTTAAAAAAAAAGTGTGTGTGTGTGTGTGTGTGTGTGTGTGTGTGTGTGTGTGTGTGTGTGTGTGTTAAACCCTTCAAACTATAGCCTTTCATCTCTGTAATAATATTTATCTATGTTTATCTGTGTATATATATATATATATATATATATATATATATATATATATATATATATATATATATATATATATATATATATATATATATATATATATATATATATATATATATATATATATCTATATATACGAGTTATAGTAAATACTTTGAGAGATGATATATCAGGTAATTCTAAGTGAAAATTACTCTATACACATATGCTCGTTTTTGCTTTATTATGCGAGAAATTGAGTGTTTAGGTGTGGCGGTTTGTGTGCTGCCGGGGGCTGCGGGGCCATGTTGTGTAGGGAGCAACAGCTGACTGACTGCCCGGGCGTGATGCCGCCAATCTGTAGCCTAGTGATAAACATTTGCATTTATTACAACATGGGGCTGCATTATCAACAAATAACACTTACTGAGTGACCAAATAAATTACTGTGCGGGATAATCAAAGAAAAAAATACTCCGAACTTAACAATGGAACAGTTAGAAAAAACGCTTTATGCAGACATGGCAACTCACTGCGCTCACTGTGGGGCTGTGACAGTTGACACAGTGTAGTGTTTAAACGCCAGTGTGATAACTCACCTTACAACAAGTGTTCAAAGTGAGAGCCTTCACACTCAATACACTTCCTTGCTCGATCCAGGACCGATGTCGTCACCCTCCTCAGCATTGGTCTGTTGTTCTTTATTTCCTGTGTCACTTCTTGGATCCGCTGAATTAGCTGTTCTCTTGAATGCGGTTTATTCTTGTACACCAAAGACTTCATGTGACCCCATAAGTAGAAATCCAGTGGTGTTAGGTCAGGGGATCTCGCTGGCCATTGCTGAGGCCTCCTCGACCAATCCACCTCTCAGGAAATAGCTGGTTGAGGTATTCCTTGACTCGTTTACTGGAGTGTGGTGGTGCACCATCCTGTTGTAGTATGAGATGTTCATAAATGTGTAGTGGAACTTCTGTCAGAAGGAGAGGCTCATCTCTCAAAAGTCATGGTAGACGTCCCCTGTTAGGCGCCCTCGAAAATGAAAGGTCCAAGAAGTAGGTCATCCACAATGCCACACCAAACGTTTACGGAGAAGCGATGCTGGAAGTTGCTTTCAACAGTTTGGTGTGGATTTTCCTGCCCACCAGTGATCATTGTGAGTGTTTGTTACTCCGTGGCGTGGAAATGTTGCCACGGCTGTGTACACACTGTGGTTGCTGTGGTGTGGGTGTTGAAGGAGCCAGTGACAAAAATTCAGTCTCTTTTCCTGGTCTTCTGGTTTTAGGTGTTGTGTTTTGTGTAAATGGTACGGGTGAAAGCCTTCTCTCCTCAGCGTGCATAAGCTGACATGCGTGTAACTCCCAGACGCGATGAAAGCCTCCGTGTGCTTATGCTCAGGCTTCTTAATGCTGCTTGAACAACACCCTACCTTCCTGTGCCCTTCTGCACGCTCAGCTGTTGCAAGCACTCCCGGGAAAGTTCAAAATCTCTCAGGTGCTGGAAAACTCGGCAAAATACTCTGCTGTCAGGATGTCTTCTGTCAGGATATTTTGTCTGTATTCTTGTGCAGCAGCCCAGGAGCTACCGTTACAGAATCCGTAGATGAACATCATGTCTGAGTATTCAATATTAGTGAAGGTAAAGGGCATTTTCAGAGGTTATTTCGATAAAGTGTAGTCAGGAAACACTTCTCAGTGCGACGTTTACGCGCGCCTCAACAGACTGTCGGCATTCCTTGCTGTGAGTTGCCATGTCTGCATAAAGCGTTTTTTCTAACTGTTCCATTGTTAAGTTCAGAGTATTTTTCTCTGATTATCCCGCACAGTAATTTATTTGGTCACTCAGTAAGTGTTATTTGTTGATAATGCAGCCCCATGTTGTAATAAATGCAAATGTTTATCACTAGGCTACAGATTGGCGGCATCACGCCCGGGCAGTCAGTCAGCTGTTGCTCCCTACACAACATGGCCCCCAGCCCCGGCAGCACAACCACACCTAAACACTCAATTTCTCGCATAATAAAGCAAAAACGAGCATATGTGTATAGAGTTATTTTCACTTAGAATTACCTGATATATTATCTCTCAAGTATTTACCATAACTCGTAGGACACCTGTATATATATATCTATATATATATATATATATATATATATATATATATATATATATATATAGATATATATATATATATATATATATATATATATACATATATATATATATATATATATATATATATATATATTTATATATGTATATATATATATATATATATATATATATATGTATATATATATATATATATATATACATATATATATATATATATATATATATATATATATATATATATATATATATATATATATATATATATATATATATATATATATATATATATATATATATATATATATATATATATATATATATATATATATATATATATATATATGAAAAATCAGGGTAGGAAAAGATCACAATTTCCCTTATAATGATAATCTTTTTTATGCTTTTTAATATTTGTCCTGTAATGGATTAAATCACATAATTTAAATCAAAGCAACTCTGATATATGCCTGTCTTTTTATGTGTTTACAAATTCCATCATTTAGTAATTATTTACTTGCATTTCTTGGCTTTTAGAAATGCTTATCATCACTTTGCTTATTCCAGCCATCCATCTTGTTTCTTTCATAACTTACCAAGTCCTTCCTTGCTCTCCAGGCCTCAGTATCACCAGACCTTGGGAGCAGCAGCCCAGTGCCAACACCAGGCCACAAGACCCCGGGCTGCCCAGCCCACTGCCAGTGCCGGGGATCTTCAGACCTGTCTCCAGCCTTAGGGAATGGAGGGCGGAGGGCTGCAGTGGCGGTGGCGGCTATAGTAATGTGTCAGCAGTATTTTTTTTCTGCCTTTAGGTGTGGTAGTCTTTCTTGGTGGTGGGTCCCGTCGGCCAGTGCCAGCCCTCTATAGTGCAGGGAAGTGTTTATAGTGGCGCCACCTTGCCTGGCTCACCTCTGATCCCCTCTTTTAGAGAGAGAATCTAGAGTCTGGGTTGACAGGCATCCACCAGGACAGCATGTGGGTAGTGTTGGGCCACTCGGTGGTGACTGAAAAATACTGTCTGTGGTGGCGGGCAGGACCCAAACCCCCATCCTGCACTGGTGGTCACTTTTTTTGTCAATTATTTATTATTATTATTATTATTATTATTATTATTATTATTATTATTATTATTATTATTATTATTATTATTATTATTATTATTATTATTATTATTATTATCATCTTTTTTATGTCCTAGCCTATAGCAGCGGCAGGCTTTGGTCAGTGGCCTGGCGGTGGGCCCGCGGTGTTTTCAGTGGCAGGGTTGTAATTCCTGGGGCTGGATAGAGATTCCCAAATATCTTCTGCATCGGCCTCCAAATGCCCCGAAGAGTGCTGGGTTTTCAAAAATTTCCCCCACCTGAGGATGCCTTCTAGACCCCCAAAATATCCGCCAAAATTAGTCCTGAGTGGTGGTGGTGGTGGTGTTGAAAGTGTTAATGACAGCGATGAGAAGCATTGTTAGGGGTGCTGGTGTGTAGTGATGAAGTGGTGGTGATGTCAGTCTGTGGTGGTGTTGAAAACAAGCCTCTTTTAAACGGTGATGAGTGGTGGTGAACGGTGTTTACTGTACTGGTGGTGATGAAAATTGGTGTTGATAGCCTTTGTGGAGGTGTTGATGGCAGTGGTGATGAAATATAGGCATTTTTAGAGGTTCTGGTGTTGATGGTGGAGGTACTTGTGTTGGTGGTGATGAAAATTGGTGTTATAGCCCTGGTGGTGATCTCTATACCTAATGGTGTTGTAAATATGCATCTTTAGTGGTGTGGCAGTGTTGAAGGCAGTGGTGATGAAAAATTGGTGTCTAGTGGTGTTGTGTGGTGGTGAAACATGCATCAACACCATTTTTGTCCATTCCAAAATTTCATGTCTATCTATTGCAGTTCATTTTTATTTTTATTACTTCAACAGTAAATTAGAATGCTCAAGGTAATGGAAAGGAATGAAGAAAGAGAGAGACAGGAGAGGATAAAAATAGCTTAATCTATCTATCCCACTCTACTCTGCAAGGTGTACAATAGGGAACATAATCTTTCATTACACCCAGTCCTTCAGCTCTTAGGGATGGCCCCAGAGTCCAGTCTTAGCAGTTAAGTCCCCTAAGTCTTGTTCATGTTGTTTTGGTGCCAGTGAGTGCCTGCTTACAGTGCCAAAGTGACCCTTTCTGTCCCTTCCCTTCCTAGCTCATGGGAAGGTTGGTGAGAGAGAGAGAGAGAGAGAGAGAGAGAGAGAGAGTACATACATAGAAAGTCAGACCACACAGACCCCATGGTCCAGACTAGGTGGTCTGTCCTTAAACCTAAGTGATTCTATATTAATCAGATGGCTCCAAAACGTTGCTTTTCTATTCTAGTTAATATTAAGTTCAAGGTAGTGACGGTCGAGCTTGTTTTTAAAGGAGTCAATTGTGTTACATGTTATTACACGAGAGAGAGAGAGAGAGAGAGAGAATCAAATAAACATTAAACGAAAATGAAAAAAAAGGGAGAGAGAGGGGGGAGGGGCCGTTCATTATCATGGCTATTATTATTATTATTAAGGGAGTCTAGTTGGTCATTATTTGCATTTCCTATCTTCCATTTCCTTATATTGATAAAATTTGTATTTATTTTGCAGATTTGAGTCAACAAGAGGAAGAAGAAGAAGGAGGAAGAGGAAGTGATAATAAGAGGAATACCAAAAGAAGAACAAGAATTTGAACAGTAGTAATAGTATTTGACTCTACACATTCTCTCTCTCTCTCTCTCTCTCTCTCTCTCTCTCTCTCTCTCTCTCTCTCTCTCTCTCTCTCTCTCTCTCTCTCTCTCTCTCTCTCTCTCTCTCTCTCTCTCTCTCTCTCTCTCTCTCTCTCTCTCTCTCTCTCTCTCTCTCTCTCTCTCTCTCTCTCTCACACACACACACACACAGAGAAAACACTTGAAAATTCCTTATTTCTAATGTTTATTAATTTATATTCTTACATCAATATCCAAGTCAGTCTCAATAGTACATACAACACGAACATATACATACATACACAAGTGTTTTCTCCTCCCTATCTTTTTATACTCCAGTTAGGTTCCTTCTTCTTGTGCTCAGTTCATTGTATTCTTTCTTTCCTGTTCTATTTCTTCCCTCTCTGTCTCTTCCCTCTCTCCCTCTCCATTCCTTCCTCATATCTGCTTCCTTTCCATTCCATATTTCTATCTCTTCATTAGGGTTTTATCCATTTTTCTTTCATTACACACACACATATTTGAGGCATTTGGAGGGGAGGGGACGTAAGGGAAAGGCCCATTGTGTTCTAGTCTGCACTGGGAAAGGAAGGTCCGACTATTCTATGCATTCTGAGAAACAAGTTGCAAGGGAAAAGCGACCTTGTGTTGGGCGTACCAAGAGTTGCTTTCCCCTTGTAACTTGTGTTTTGTTCCTCCTGGGATGTGTAGGATAGCCAGACTTTCCCTTCCCAGTACAAACTAGAAAAAAATAGGACTGTTCCTTAGGTCCCACCTCCTCTGAAAGCCTCAAATACACAGTTACAGATAACTGTACTTTACACATTAACCTTGTATATATTTCCTTTTTCTCAGCTCTGTTTAACTTCCTTATTTATCACTCAAGCTCTTTCTCCCTCCCTTTCATGCATCTTTCTTCATCTGTTTACCTGTCTACTCCTTCCTTGGGCTACCAGTCAGTCAGTCAGTCAGTCAGTCAGTCAGTCAGTCAGTCTCTCTCTCTCTCTCTCTCTCTCTCTCTCTCTCTCTCTCTCTCTCTCTCTCTCTCTCTCTCTCTCTCTCTCTCTCTCTCTCTCTCTCTCTCTCTCTCTCTCTCTCTCTCTCTCTCTCTCTCTCTCTCTCTCTCTCTCTCTCTCTCTCTCTCTCTCTCTCTCTCTCTCTCTCTCTCTCTCTCTCTCTCTCTCTCTCTCTCTCTCTCTCTCTCTCTCTACATCCCACACATTAATTAACTCCACTGAAACACACATACACACACTAACAACCACACCCACACCCACACACACACACACACACACACACACACACACACACACACACACACACACACACACACACACACACACACACACACACACACACACACACACACACACACACACACACACACACACACACACACACACACACACACACACACACACACACAAACACACACACACACTGGGTAGCAGACAGGTGAGGCTGTGTCCTGCTTTCACACATTGGTGTGCGTGTGATGTGTCCCACCTGTCCATGGCCTTACACACACATATACACACAACCACAAACAAACACACACACACACACACACACACACACACACACACACACACACACACACACACCCTGACCCGCTCACTGTGCCGCGATAAGCTGATCGCCTATCGTTGTTGTGTTTACATGGGGCCTGGGCAAGTGTCGGTTCTCGTCTCCAATAAGTGAATTCCGGAATGATGAGCAGAGAGGAGCAGTTAACGTGGTCAACACCGTTACGTGGTGCAGAAGGAAGTACGGAAGCAGTGATGAAGAAACTGAACAAAATAGGGCAGGCCCTTCTCTGGCTTCGCCAGCCGAGAGACAACTATTTACAAACGGATGTTAATGCTGGAAAGAAAACTGGACAAGTGGATCGGAATGATAACAAACAGAGAGATGGAGGAATCCCAGAATAGGGAATTCCATAGAGACCTTAAAGCTAGGGTTCGGGGATTGGAGGAACGGGAGAAGCAACTGATCAAAGAGAATGAAGAGTTGAAGGGAAAAGTGGCAGAATATGAAAAGTCGATGAAAGATGGACTGGGAGAGGTTATAAAGGAAAATGAAAGTTTAAAGAAATTAGTCACCCAGGAGGAGAAAAGAGTCAGGGAGGAGGTATTGGGTGAAATGAAGACCTGGAAAGTGGAGGTGAGAAAGCAAACGTGAATCTTAGAGAGGTAATCGAGCAACAAATGAAAGAAGATAAGGAAGATGTAGAAAAGGAAGTGGTTAAGGTAATAAAGAAAAATGAAGAACTAGTCAGGGAAGTTGCAGACAAGAAGAAGAGTGTGATAGTATTTGGTTTGAAGGAAAAGACGATCACATATAAGCCCAAAAGAGATAAAGAGGAATTGAAATCAATTAAGGACCTACTAAAAAAATTAAATGATGACGAGCAACAAAGTATTGAGGAAGAGGTGGAGGAAATCCACAGGATGGGTCCTTACACAGAAGGAAAGACCAGGCCAATAAAAATAAAGTTAAGATCACAGAAGGCGGCTGAGGATATTTTGTACAGAACAACTAAATTAAAGGAAACAGAAGATTGCAAGGATATATACATAAAGAAAAATAGAAATGAAGAAGAAAGAAGGAAATGGAACGAACTACTAGCAGAGGCGAAGGAGAAGAATAATGAAAGATCTGTGGAAGAAACGGAGACATGTTTTTTGGAGAATAGTAGGGACCGAGGTCAGAAAGTGGTACACAAGAGAGAGGATAAAGAAGAACGAAAGTTAGAAAAGATAGATAAGAGTAAATGTTTAAGAGTGATGTATACAAAATGTAGATGGATTAATAACTAGTAAATTGAACTGCAAGATTTCATAAAGGAGAAAGAACCAATGATCGTATGCTTAACGGAAACCAAACTGAACGAAGCTATTAAATTAGAGATAAATAAAACTATGATATATGGAGGAAAGATAGAATGGGCAAAGGGAGGTGGAGTGATGATAATGACAAAAAGGAGTTAACAGTGAAAGTGGTAGAATACGGTGAAGGTAAAGCTGAAATTACGAAAGTAAATGTGAAACCAAAAACAAGGAAAGGTTGACAATTATAACCATATGTACCACCTAGAACAAACTCATGGTGTAAGGAAGAGCACGACACTATGATCAATGACACTATACGGAGTTTAAGCAAATGCTAAAGGAAGACAAAAAGTTATGCTTAGTTGGTGACTTCAATTGTAAAGAGATTGACTGAGGAGACATTCGAGTAATAGTGGAGATAACGCATGGGGAGATAGATTCCTAAGATTGATGATGGAGAATCTTATGATACAAAGAGTGAATGAACATACAAGATATAGAAGTGACGATGAACCAGCAAGACTGGACTTAGTACTAATAAAAGGAATATACATCAGGATGAACTAAAGGTATGGATGTCCACTGGGCAAGAGTGATCATGTAACCATAGAGATTGATACAGAAGTGGAGGTTACTAAAGAGGACGAATCCTACAAATCAAACAGGCTAAACTATATTAAGACAGACATGGAAAACCTTCGGAAGTTTTACGAGAAAGTGGAATGGGATGAGTTACTGAGAAAAAATAAAGTACAAGAAAAGTATGATATCTTTATGGAAGCCTATAACACTGGTGTCAAAAAATATGTACCCGTATATAGACCCAAAGTTAAGGGTAGGAAGGACTGGTTTAATGCCAAATGTGCAAACGCAAAAGAAAAAAGGGACAAAGCATGGAAAGACTAAAAGAAGGAAGAATCAAAGAAAAAAGAAGACTTCATAATGGCGAGACATGAATATTTGAAACTAAGGAACGCAGAAGAACAGGGATATGCGAAGGATAGTGTGGAAAAATGCAAAGAACAGCCCAAGGTGTTTTACAGATTTATAAATGGAAGACTAAACCGAAAGAAACAATAGAAAGACTGAGAGACGGAATGTGGAAGTCAATGACCCTAAAGGTATGGCAGAGTTATTAAATAGAAAATTCAACAAGTCTTTACCAAAGAAACAATTTTTATTGCGCCACAAGAGAATAAAATAGAAGTTCATATGGAAGATATTATGGTAAACAAAGAAGAGATCCATAAATTACTGGGAGAACTAGAAGAGGGAAAAGCAGTAGGACCGGATGGAGTTTCTGGGTATATTTTAAAAAATGTAGAGATGAATTAATTGTTCCAATATACGACATCATTAGATGCTCAGTAGCAACAGGTACAGTGCCCAATGAGTGGAGAAGGGCTGAAGTGGTCTATATATAAAAGTGGAAGGAAAGATGAACCTTCAAACTACTGACCCATATCCCTGACAAGTGTTTGTGTAAAATATGTGAGAAAATAATAAAGAAGCAGTGGACTAAATTTCTAGAAGAGCATAAGTTAATTACCAGCAAACAATATGGATTTCAAAAGGGCCGATCATGTGTTACAAACTTACTCAGTTTTACTCAAGAGTGACAGACAGAACTCAGGAAAGGGATGGATGGGTTGATTGTATTTATCTAGATTTGAAAAAAACCTTTGACAAAGTTCCATATACAAGACTATTATGGAAACTGGAAAATAAAGGAGGATTGAAAGGAAATATGAAAAAATGATGGCAAGCTACCTAATGGGAAGGAGATGAGAACTGTGGTCAAGGACATAAAATCAGAATGGAGAAATGTAAGCGGAGTACCACAGGTTCAGTATTAGCACCGATAATCTTCCTGGTATATGTAAATGACATGGTTGAGGAGTTAATAGCTACATAAACCTGTTTGTTGACGACGCTAAATTACAAAAAACATATAAGAAACAAGAAGATTGTGAAACATTGCAGAAGACCTATACAAAATTTGGAAATGGAGTATGGATTGGGAGATGGAATTTAATGGAAAAAATGTCATGTTATGGAAATGGGTAAAAGTGAAACAAGACCAATCTGGATATACAAAATGGGAAATGGTGAAACATTAAAAAAGTGCATGAAGAGAGAGAGACCTGGGAGTAGTGATGAGGGATGATAATCAACCAGAGAGTCATATAAATCGGATCTTTAGAGACACATATAACTTGGTGAGAAATATTGGAGCA
>NW_026111655.1:390000-395000 GCF_024679095.1 Eriocheir sinensis
CGTTTAAAATATGGCCCTTATAGTAAGAAGTGAGCGTTTTTCCCTTCAATAATTGTTTAATCAAACTGTTTAAAACATTACATGAAATAGATGAATAAGAATAACAACACTGGTATTTGTCCGGGTTACGGACTAATGGAAAGGGAAGGAGAAAAAATGGAGTTGTAAGTGGAAGGAGAGAGAGAAGTGGAGGGAAGAGTCTGAAAGGAAAGGTAAAAGGAAAGTGTAAATGAGAGGAAGAAAAGAAAGGAATGAAAAAGGGATATGTTAGTGGAAGAAGAAAATTGGAGAAAACAAAGAGAAAGTTAATGAAAAATGTGTGTTTGGAGGAGGAAAAAGTCGAGGAAGAGAGAAAAGGAACGATGGAGAAAATTAAAAGATGGGTGTAAGCAAGAGGGAATAAGAGAACTGACAACGAAAAGAAGAACGGCAATAACGAGATAGAGATAAAAGCTGAAAATGGAGGAAAAGGAAAAGAGAGGAGGAAACTAGGAAAAGGAGACACATGATAAAAGGGAAGTAGGAGAAAAAAAATGAGGTAAGGAATAGTGCAGGGGGTAAAGAAGGAGCGAAGGAAGGAAGGAAATAAGAATGCCAGGGAGTGAGGAAGGAAGCAAAGAAGTAAGGGAGAAGAGAATAAGAAGTAGGGAGGTAAAGAGTAAGGGAGTAACGAATAAAAAAGTAGGATTGAAAAAGGAAAGAAGCAAGAAGTGATGTAGAGGAGGGGGAGGGGAGGAGGGATGGAGGAAAGAAGGGGGAGGAAATGGAAGAAAAGGGGGATAGAAAACATCAAACGGGAAGTAAGCAAAACAAGTGAGTTGTGAGGACAGGCAAAGGAAGGAGGAGGAAAGAAAAGGTGAGAGAGAGAGAGAGAGAGAGACTATCCAACCCTCCCCCCCCCCTTCTCTCCCCTCACAGATTCCTCTCCCGCCCCCCAAATGCATCGCCAAGGAGGACAAGAAACTACCCCCACCACGCCCCCCAGCCACCCCCGCCCCCTCAGCCCCCTCCACCCAAGGACGACCCCTCCCCCTGACCCCCACCCTCACCCCCATCCCCTTCACCACCACCACCACCACCACCAGTAACAAGTATCGAACCAGTACATATCACCACCACCACCACCACCACCGCCATCAACTCCAACACTGATATCACTCCGTCCTCTTCCTCCTCCTCCTCCTCCTCCTCCTCCTCCTCCTCCTCCTCCTGTGGGATCGGAAAGGTGAGGTTTTGTTTGTTTTGTTTTCCTCTTTGTTTACTAATATTTCTCTTCTTCCTTTTTTCTCTCACCTCCTCTCTTAATCTTCTTCCTGTTCTCTTTTCTCTAATTCTTCTTCTCTCCCTTATTCTTGCTTTCTCCTCCCCCCTCCCCTTCTCCCTCACCTCTTCCCTTCCCTCCCCCTCCCTCCTCCCTTACCCTTTCCTCTCTAATCAAACTCCCCCCTTTTCATCCCCCCTTTCCCTTCCCCTTCCCTTTCCCTCCCCTCTCCACCACCCCTCCCTTTCCTTCTCTTACCCTTTCCTTCCCCTTCCCCTTCCTTCCCTCCCTTCCCTTTCCCTCCCCTCTCCACCACCCCTCCCTTTCCTTCTCTCACCCCTTTCCCTTCCCCTTCCTTCCTCCTTAATTTTCCCTCCCTCCTCACCAACTCCCTTTCCTTCTGTCCTCCCTGTTCACTTCCCCTGCCCCGTCCGTCCCTCCCTTCCCTTTCCCTCCCCTCTCCACCACCCCTCCCTTTCCTTCTCTCACCCTTTCCTTCCCCTTCCCCTTCCTTGCCTCCTTCCTTTCCTCCCTCTCCACCACCCCTCCCTTTCCTTCTCTCACCCTTTCCTTCCCCTTCCCTTCCTCTCCTCCCTTCCTATTCCCTCCCCTCTCCACCACCCCTCCCTTTCCTTCTCTCACCCTTTCCTTCCTCTTCCCCTTCCTTCCCTCCCTTCCCTTTCCCATCCCACCCCACCACCCCTCTCTTTCCTTCCCCCCTCCCTACCCCCCTTCCCATCCTTTTCCCTCCCCTCTCTACCACCCCTCCATTTCCTTCTCTCACCCTTCCTTCCCCTTCCCTTTCCTCCCCTCCACCACCCCTCCCTCTCCTTCTCTCACCCTTTCCTTCCCCCTCCCCTTCCTTCCCACCCGACCCTTTCCCTCCACTCTTTCCCCTTTGTCTCTCAGTTACTTCAATTTTCACTAACCCCAATTCCCTTTCCCTTATTACATCCCCTCCATTATCCTCACCTCACCTCGTCCCCTCTTCCCTCCCTTTATCTACCCTTTCCTCACCTTTCCCTCACCCCTTCTCCTCCCAATTTTCTCCCCTTTCGCTCTCCTTTCCCTCCCCTTTCTTCTCCTACCCTCACCTCTTCCCTCTTTCCCTTCCTTTTCTCTCCCTTTCCTCTCCTTTCCCTCACCTCTTCCCCCTTTCCCTACACTTTCTCTCCCATTTCTCTCCTCTTTCTTCTCCTTTCCCTCACCTCTTCCCTCTTTCCCTTCCATTTCTCCCCCTTTCCTCTCCTTTCCCTCACCTCTTCCCTCTTTCCCTCCACTTTCTCTCCCATTTCTCTCCTCTTTCTTCTCCTTCCCCTCACCTCTTCCCTCTTTCCCTTCCTTTTCTCTCCCTTTCCGCTCCCTTCCCGCACCTCTTCCCCTTTCCTCACTTTCTCTCCCATTTCTCCTTTTCTCTCCCTTTCCTCTCCTTTCCCTCACCTCTTCCCCCCTTTCTCCACTTTCTCTCCCATTTCTCTCCTCTTTCTTCTCCTTCCCCTCACCTCTTCCCTCTTTCCCTTCCTTTTCTCTCCCTTTCCTCTCCCTTCCCTCACCTCTTCCCCCTTTCCCTCCACTTTCTCTCCCATTTCTCTCCTCTTTCCTCTCCTTTCCCTCACCTCTTCTCCCTTTCCCTTCCCTTTCTCTCCCCTTTCCTCTCCTTTCCCTCACCTCTTCTCCCTTTCCCTTCCCTTTCTCTCCCCTTTCCTCTCCCTTCCCTCACCTCTTCTCCTGTTCCCTTCCCTGTCTCTCCCCTCCTCTCCTTTATCGCATCTCTTCCCCCTTTTCCTCCACTTTCCCTTCCCTTTCTTCCCCCTTTCCCTCTCTCCTTTCTCTCTCTCTCTCTCTCTCCACTTCCCATTTCTCTCCCTCCTCCCCTTCCACTTTCCCTCCCTGCTCCCCTTCCCTTCTCTTTCACTCCAATTCCCTCTCCTTCACCCCTTCCCTTTCTTTCTCCCTTTCTCTCTACTTTCTCCATTCTTTTCCCTTTATCTTATATCTTTTCCCTTTCCCTCCCCACTTCTCCTTCCCCTTCCCCCTTCCCTTCCCTCCCTCTCTCCCTCCCTCCCTCCTTCCCCAGTAATGAAACTAACAGGGAAACACCGTAGAATTAAACGTAAAAAAAACTAGCCCTTATATTACTAACTGTACGTAGACTCCGAAACCGAATTAACTCTTGTTGTGTTTGCACCTAAATACCAAAATAACAGCAACGACGACGATCTCAATGTAAGGTAGTGATTTCGTGTCTTTGTTGATTGTTGTTTGTCTTATTTGTTTGTATATAATAACGAAGGAAAAGAAAAGGAACACTAGAGAAGAGATGATGAACTTGGCCTCTCTTTGTTGATTGATATTTACCTTAGTTTGTTCGTATTAAAGAAAGAGAAAAGGGAGAATATAATGAATTAAAATACAGGAGAATATAACTGTTTAGAATACGGGAGAATATAATGGTTTAAAATACGGGATAATATAACAGTTTAAAATACGGGAGAATATAATGGTTTGAAATACGGGAGAATATAATGGTTTAAAATACGGGAGAATATAATGGTTTAAAATACGGGAGAATATAATGGTTTAAAATACGTGAGAATATAATGGTTTGAAATACGTGAGAATATAATGGTTTAAAATACGGGAGAATATAATGGTTTAAAATACGGGAGAATATAATGGTTTAAAATACGGGAGAATATAATGGTTTGAAATACGGGAGAATATAATGGTTTAAAATACGGGAGAATATAATGGTTTGAAATACGTGAGAATATAATGGTTTGAAATACGTGAGAATATAATGGTTTAAAATACGGGAGAATATAATGGTTTGAAATACGTGAGAATATAATGGTTTAAAATACGTGAGAATATAATGGTTTAAAATACGGGAGAATATAATGGTTTGAAATACGGGAGAATATAATGGTTTGAAATACGTGAGAATATAATGGTTTGAAATACGGGAGAATATAATGGTTTGAAATACGTGAGAATATAATGGTTTAAAATACGTGAGAATATAATGGTTTAAAATACGGGAGAATATAATGGTTTGAAATACGTGAGAATATAATGGTTTAAAATACGCGAGAATATAATGGTTTAAAATACGTGAGAATATAATGGTTTGAAATACGTGAGAATATAATGGTTTGAAATACGTGAGAATATAATGGTTTGAAATACGTGAGAATATAATGGTTTGAAATACATGAGAATATAATGGTTTAAAATACGTGAGAATATAATGGTTTAAAATACGGGAGAATATAATGGTTTGAAATACGTGAGAATATAATGGTTTAAAATACGTGAGAATATAATGGTTTGAAATACGTGAGAATATAATGGTTTAAAATACGGGAGAATATAATGGTTTGAAATACGGGAGAATATAATGGTTTGAAATACGTGAGAATATAATGGTTTAAAATACGGGAGAATATAATGGTTTGAAATACGTGAGAATATAATGGTTTAAAATACGGGAGAATATAATGGTTTGAAATACGTGAGAATATAATGGTTTAAAATACGTGAGAATATAATGGTTTAAAATACGGGAGAATATAATGGTTTGAAATACGGGAGAATATAATGGTTTAAAATACGGGAGAATATAATGGTTTGAAATACGGGAGAATATAATGGTTTGAAATACGTGAGAATATAATGGTTTAAAATACGGGAGAATATAATGGTTTGAAATACGTGAGAATATAATGGTTTAAAATAC
>NW_026111655.1:400000-421252 GCF_024679095.1 Eriocheir sinensis
TCACAAGTGAGTATGTATTTGTTTTTTGAATGAGTGTATTGCACCGCAGTTTAAAATCTGTTGAGGGAGGCTGTTCCAGTCACTTATGGTGCGTGGAAAGTATGAGTGCTTGTATACGTCAATGCTAGTGTGATATGTTTGGTATTTATGGATGTGTGTGTTACGAGTACGTTGACTGTTTGCCTTGTGTAGGTATGTTTGTGGGTCAATGTCAATGTGAGTGTTTGTGATCTTGTACATACGCGTAAGTCTGTGTGCTTGTCTGCGTATGTGAAGAGGGTCCATGTTTATCTGTTGTTTGATCCGTGTTGTGATTCCAGGCGTTCGAGTGTTATTGTTTGTAATGAACCTTGCCGCCTTGGTGTTGATTTGTTCTAACCTATCAATGTTTCTGTGTGTGTAAGGCTCCCACACCGTGGAGCAGTATTCCAGTGTTGGTCTCATAAGTGTGTCATAAGCTACGTGTTTAATGTCAGGTGTGCAGTTATGTAAATTCCTCCTCAGGAACCCGTGTTCTGTTGGCTGTGGCACTGATATGGTCTATGTGGGTGTTGAATTTCAAGTTAGTTGAGAGATGGATACCAAGGCACTTGTGTGTGTGAACTGATTCTAAATTTGAATTGTGGAGAGTGTAGGTGTGATGGAGGGGATGTACGCTCTGGTGAATAAGTTTGCATTTGTCTGGTCGGAAGTGTATCTGCCAGGTGCGCTCCACCGCTCGAGGGCGTCCAAGTCGTTTTGTAGTAGTCTGCAGTCGTCAGTAGTCTTTACTGCTCTAAACAGTAAACTATCGTCGGCAAATAGTCTAGTGGAAGAGTTAGGCGTTGACAGTGGAAGATCGTTAATGTACAGAAGGAAAAGAAGGGGGCCTAGAACGGTGCTTTGTGGGACACCTGAAGAAACAGGGACAGTGTCAGATGAAGATCCATCAAGAACACGTTGAGTCCTGTTAGTAAGAAATGCAGTGATCCAGTGAAGAATAGGTCCTGAAATACCGTAGTATTTCAATTTTAATGTCAGTCTTTTGTGCAGGACTTTGTCGAAGGCTTTGGCAAAATCTAAAACAATAGTGTCAACTTGTTGAATGTCACGTTGGTCGAGTAGCCTCGTAATGTCGTGATATGTAGTAATGAGTTGCGATTCACATGAGCGTCAGTAAGGATGTTGTTTCCGTCAAGGTGATTCATTATGTGTTTGTGTATTATGTGTTCGAAAATTTTACATGGAATCGATGTTAGTGAGATGGGGCGATAATTGGCTGGGTCAGTTCGGTCACCTGTCTTAAATAAAGGATTAATATTTGCCAAAAGCCAGTCAGAAGATAATGAGGTGGGTGATAGGGATAGGGTAAATATGGCCTGAAGGATGGGGGCAAGGATGGGGGCAAAGGATTTAAAAGCCGCCCCAAGTTTTCCACTCCGCCCGGGAATCGAACCCGGGCTCTCTCGGTTGTGAGCCGAGTGTGCTAACCACTGCACCACGAAGCCCCCAGGAATGAAGGCGGGAATGTTGTCGGGGCCAGTGGATTTAGTTGTGTCGAGTCCTTCCATTAATTTCTGTATTCCGTTAGTCGTGATGTCAAGGGGGGCTATGGGGGGGAGGGGGCTGTGTGGCATGTTTGGTGTCAATTGTGTTCTTGTGTGTATACCGATTGGAACTATGTGTTGAGTATTTGTGCTTTGTGTTGTGGGCTGGTGCACTAATGTGTTAGTGTTGTCTTTAAGTGTTAATCGTGTTTGTGTCATGTTTGCGCGTCTTAAAGAATTTGAAAAAGTTTCTTTTGTTATTTCTTACGTTGTGTGTGAGGTAAGTTGCTATGTGTTTGCATTCCGCTACTTTTATGTTTTTGGCAAATGTCTTTTGGTGTTTTTTTGTAGGCGGTCTAATTATGTTGTGTTGTATGTGTGCGCGCGTCTGTAGAGTCTCTGTTTCTTGCGATGTTGTCTGCGTAGATCCCTGGAAAACCAGGGGAGTGTGTACCTGCTAGAAAGTGTTTTTTGTGGTATGTGTCTGTTCATTGAGGCGTGTATGGCGTGTTTCAGGTTGTTCAAGTTGATGGAAGGAAGTCTTGTGTTTGGGTCAGTCGCAAAAAAGTCGGTGCGGAAGGCAGTTAGGTCTTGTTTGATCATTTCTAAGTCAGCCCTTGAAAAAAGGAAAATCTGTCTGGGTCTCTGTTTATGTCTAATCGGTCGGAGGGAGGTCAGCGTCAATGATGACTATGTCATGGTCACTAAGTCCTGGAACAACCTGAGTGTTTGTTATGTTAAGAATGTTGTTGGTGAGAAAAAGGTCAAGTGTGTGTGCTGTGGTCAAAGGGCCACCGTGGCCACCGGGGCGTGTTACAGTATGTGTTCGTGTTGGCTGGAGTACTGTTTGTGAAAGTGAAAATGTATTTATGATGTCAACGAATGTGTCGTGTAGTTGGCGTCTGTTTGTGTGGGGAATAATGGGGTTGGGAGCGTCAGCATCGGGAGGGTCAAATGGGGATATTGCAGTCCAGTCAATGTCGGGGAGGTTGAAATCACCCGTGATCCAGATGTGTTTGTCTGCCTGTATGCGTGAAAGAGAAATTTGAAGGTTGTGTAAATAGTCTGTATTAATAGAAGGCGGTCTGTAAAAAGCAGCAATAAGAAGAGATTTACAGTTGAAGGTTTGTAACTGGACCCAGGTGATTTCGCAGTCTGTGTCAAGGTCAGGCCTATGCTGAACACAAAGACCCGGCTTGGTGGCGATGATAACACCGCCACCTTTGCCGAGGTCTGTCGGGCGGTCCTTACGAAAAACGGTCATACTAAAGGGGGGAGGGAAAAGCTCACTACTGTCAACGTCAGAAGTCAACCAAGTCTCTGTCCCTACTATTATGTCTGGGTTATGTGTGGTGATTAGGTGGTGTAATTGGGCTATTTTGTTTTTGCTACTGCGGAAATTAATTGTTAATAATCGGAGGGAAGTGTGGTTATGATGTGGTGGTTGCAGAAGTGAAGGGAGAGGTGAAGATGGTGAAGATACAGAAGAGACGGGAGGGGGTGAAGAAGTAGAGGAGGGAAGTGAAGCAGGAGGTGATGAACAAGAGGAAGAAAAGGAAATAGGGACTGGGGAAAGTGAAAGGGTAGGATCGGGGGAGGGTGATAGGGCAGACCTGTGTGTGTTAATAACTGTAGTGAGAGGTGAGTGATCGGTCTAGTCTGGCGTACGGAGGGAGCGCACCTGTCTGTGGATGTTGATGGGACTTGGTGTGAAAAGTGGAGCCGGGTTATGAGAGGTGAGAGGTGTTGAGAGTTTGGGGTTCAGGAGAAGGTGTTGTGTGCCAGGGTTGCCTGTGTTATGATGATATAGCGCAGGCATCACCAAATGGCGGACCCCGGTCCGGATCCGGACCGAGCGATGGTTCTGTCCGGACCCGTGACCAATCTGCGGCCGGGTGACAGCGGGGAGGGAGGGTGTGGCGGGTGGCGGGGCGCCGTGCAACGCTGGCGGGTGTCAACAGGCCAGTGAGAGCGTGAACACTCTCAATTTCCTGCAGTAGGAAGGTCAAGCTAATATGCAGGGTGGCAGGTATGACCAAAGGGCGTGGTGGGTATCTGGGTGGCATGCACCTTTCACCATGGTGACGAGGTGGTGGACGGTGGCAGCCAGCAGGCGACACGCGGGCAGTGTATAGTGTGGGGGTGGGGGTGAGAGCGGGAGTGGAGAGCGTTCGAGCGTGCTGCCTTGACCTTGCGCTCAGTGCACCACAGCAGAGAGGAAGAGACAGATGAGAGCATGGCTTGCTCCAAAAGACGCAAAGTTGATGCGGAAAACCGTTGTTTCAAAGAGGAATGGACAGAGAAATTTTTGTTCATTCTTCCTGCAAGCAGCTCCAAACCAGTGTGCCTCATCTGCTCCGAAAGCGTGGCACTAATTAAAAGTGGCAACGTGAAGCGCCACTACGAATCTAAGCACAGCTCATTTGAGCAAAGTTATCCCTTGAAGTCTGAGCTGAGGGCACGCAAAATAACCGAACTGCAAGCCCAGTATGACAGATCGACCCGACTCATCACGCATACATTTACAGCCCAGCAACGTGCAAACGAATGCTCACTAAAGGTATCGTGGATTTTGGGGCAACATAAAAAACCTTTTAGTGATGGGACAGTAGTGAAGGAGTGCTTAAACGCTGTTGCTGAGACACTGTTTGAGGGAAAACAAAAGGACGACATGTGTGAAAAAATCAAACAAATCCCGATGTCAGCTTCAACAGCAACTAGAAAATCTGAAATATTAGCAGATGATGTACTGGCACAGCTTGATGCTGCAATTCAGAGTGCACCATGCATATCTTTGGCCATTGATGAGTCTACAGATGTTACTGATAATGCCCAGCTTTTGGTGTATGTGAGATTTTGTAACAAAGATAAGAAGGAGATCTGTGAGGACCTGCTGGGTGTAACACCACTGGAAACACACACAAGAGGAGAGGACATATATGCAGCAATAAAAGAGATGCTGAGGAAGAGGGGCATAGATCTGAAGCAGGTTGTCTCTGTCACCACAGATGGTGCTCCTGCCATGATGGGAAAAGAGAGGGGGGCTGTGTCCCGGATGAAAGAGGACAACCCAGATCTTCTTGCATACCACTGTCTCATCCATCAGACTGTTCTGTGTGCCACTCTATCACAACATTTTGCTGAAGTAATGAACACAGTGATGAAACTCATCAACTTCCTTAGGGCATCCTCATCCCTTCAGCATCGCCTCCTGAGAGAATTCCTGGCAGATGTTGAGGCAAATGCCAATGACCTGCTACTGCACAACAATGTGAGGTGGCTGAGCAAAGGAAATCCACTGGGACGTTTCTGGTCTGTTCGAGAAGAAATTGCAGCTTTCTTAGAGCAGGTCAAGAGTCAGAGAGCAACACAGTTTTCACTTTTTCTGCAAGATGAGCACAAGATGAACATGGTTGCCTTTTTGGTTGACATTACATCACATCTTAATGAGCTCAATGTAAAGCTGCAGGGCCAGAACAACACAGTTGCTGATTTGATGACAGCTATTCGCTCTTTCCAGAGGAAGCTGGACATTTTAAAGAAGATCTTGAAGGAGGTGTGAACACTTCCCAAAACTGCAGGAACAGATCCAGGGTGAGAGAGACGTTTATCCTTATGTTGACTTCATAGACAAGCTGATTGGAAACTTCAGTAAAAGGTTCAACAGCTCCAGCCTTGGGCAGCAGCTCCTCCTGCTAATCCAGAATCCTTTCCTCATCAGAGAAGTCAGAGGATTTTCGAAGGAAGTGACACAGACATTCAAGTGGGCACATGCAGGATCTCTACAGCTTGAGCTCATTGATCTGCAAGGAAATGCTCCATTAAGAGAGCATTTTGAGGCAACTGACCCTGCTACTTTCTGGCTACAGACTGTGTCTGAGAGTGTGTTCCCTGGTCTCACCAAAGTAGCACTGCACACCTTGACTATGTTTGGATCGACTTACAGCTGTGAGTCAGCTTTTTCCACTATGAACATTATCAAAAACAAGAACCGTTCAAGGCTCACCAACGAACACCTACATGTCTGCATGAGAATGGCACTGACTCCATTCCAACCAAGATTTAAATCACTGGCAGGGCAGTCCCATGCCCATTTCTCTCATTAAGAAAAGTTAAAAAAAAAGAATAACTAAAAGAGGTGGTGTTCAAAGTTCTGTTTGCATTTTTTTTCCTAAAAGAGGCACTTTTTATTTATTGTTTTCTGAAGATGTTGAATTTTTTTACTTGAAAAGGAAGCCTTCACTTTTGTTATGCTGAGATCTCTGTAAGAAAAAAAGAGAAAAATGTTTAGTCAATACTTTGTTTGCACATGTTTTTCCTAAAGAAGCCACTTTTTATTTATTGTTTTCTGAAGATGTTGACTTTTTTTTTTAACTTGAATAGTAGGCTTTCAATTTTTAGGCTGGGACATCTTCAAGAAAAAAAATAAAACTTTAATCAATGCTATGTTTGCACATATTCTTTTTCCTAAAAGAGCCACTTTTTATTCATTTTCTCCTGATGATGTTGACTGTTTTACTTGAAGTGTAGGCCTTTAATTCTTTAGGCTGGGACCTCATTAATTTGAGAGAAAAAAGGGTTTTTTGGCTCTGCTCGCAATTTATTTTATTCTGAGATTTCTGTTTTCTTTAATCTGAAATAAAGGCCTTAAATTTATTTGCCTGGGACTACTTTTATTTAGGGCAAAAGAGCTAGCTGTGCACTCTGTTAAACATTTCTTGCATTGAAAATAGACAATAAATACTGTTGAATCCATATGAAAATGTCGACATAGGGAACGGCTATAAGACACAAGCTGGACTTCCGTTCGGACCTTTTACTTGGGGGAAATTTTAAGAACTGGACCTCAGTGACTTTTAATTGAATACCCCTGATATAGCGTGTCGAAGGAATTTAAAAGTGGGATAGGATCAGCTGAGAAGAATGAGGATGATAAATTAGGTACGCCGCATCTAAAGCAGATCCACGAGACGCTGTTGTCAACCAATCCAGCGTAAGTCGGCGTGAAAGACCCGATACAGCTGACGTGGTACCAGCCAGCATGCTCGGATCTATCACGACACGAATCACACTGGATGGCCCTCTGCCCCCACCTCACCGCCTTGCTACAAAGTTGGCAAGGATACTTAGGGCAATAAGGGCCAGGGTTGACCATAGCGCCCGTGTCTCCACATAGAAGCAGCAAGAGAAGGATGGTGTGTCGTCTGTGTGCTTTTGTATCGTATTTGTGTGCCGTTCGAAATACTGAATCATGGTGAGTGAAAACGACTGTTGTGTGTGAGTGCTTGTTTGTGGTTGTCGTGGGTGTGTTGCTTGTGTCCTCGAATGTGTTAATGCATGTAGTATAAGTGCTATGAGTGTAACTGTGGTGATAAGGAAGGCACTGTGTATGCTAGTATTACGTTTTTCTTGTTTTACCTTCCGTAAGCGTGTACGGTATTGTTGTGTTGTCAGCCACCTAGTGTTACGCCGCTTCGTGAGCTGGAACAGCCTCGTCCGGCAGTTTAAAGTAGTTGCCATCTCTCTCTCTCTCTCTCTCTCTCTCTCTCTCTCTCCCCAATATTTGTTAATGTCTTGTTGTTTTGGCAAGTGTTTGTTGCATCCATTGTTTTGCTGTGGACTTTGTACAGCACAAGTGCTTGCATTATTTTGTCTCTTTATTGAGCCAGAGGCCTTCTAGTAGTCATGGAGGTCACAGCATCCCAGAAAACAGTGGACAGCCTGGGTCTGGTCCCCTTGTCCGGCACCTTTGCTGCGTCTTCACGGAGAGCAAGAGGGAGCTTTCATCTTTACTTCTTGGCCTCCGAGAGTATTTATTTGTCTCCGTGGTTGTTTGTTTCCGGAGTTTTTGTCTCCTTTAATCTTGTTGGTGACAATTTGATTCTTTCATATTTAAACATGTCTGGTTTTATTTATTTATTTATTTATTTATTTTGATCCACGATATCTTGTTGTTCTTTCTCTCAAAGCGACGACGCTCTGCACACTTCCCTGCTCTGTTCTTTCCCTTCCTTGATGCCCTTTTCTGTGGTGGCTGTTCTGCAGCATTGTTCTGTCTCTGTTTTCCGCTTCCCATATCCACAAGGTGCTTTTCAGCTGCCTGCTGCATGGTTGCCTCCAGGTTGTCAAGGGCAGCTAGTTCACTGCTCTGGGTCTATTTTGCCTCAGTTTCTTTGATGCAGTTGTCACAATGTTGGGGTTGAAAACCAGTAACTGTGTTGTGCTCTGCTACATTTTATGGAATTTGTAGATGCTTTTGGTATTCAGTTTGAAGCATGTTTCTATGAGGCTGTGATCTTTGTCCCAACAGCCACCCCTGGTGCTGGTGCAGCACCGAGGGTCTGAGGTGGGTGCCGTGCTGCGTCCTCACTGCTGCTGACTTCAGTTGCAGTGGAGGCTTCAGGGCCGGGCAGCAGCCTGAGGGGCCAGGACCAGCAGGAGCAGCCTGCCACTGCTGTGAGGATGAGTGCCAGACCATGCACTACAGTACAGTGCAATTCCTTCATCATATTTTGTGCCAAAGAAAAAAAATTAGTGCCATAACTTTGAACAGCACCTTGCATGCTCTGATCAGGGGTGGTCAGGAGAACCACCACCACCACCACCACCACTTTGCAACTAGCATCTCCAGCCAAAAAGGAAAGGTCGAGTTTGAGTGAGAGAAGATTTGAGACCGAGAGCAAGGTCACCAGACACAGCCTTGCACACACTGCTGAAGGGAAGCATGAGTGCCAAGAGTGTGGGAAAAGACTCCCTGGGAAGGGTGACCTCAACAAACACACCCACATACTCTGGTGGAAGACCTCATGAATGCCAAGAGTGTGGCAAAGTGTTTGGTCAGAAGAGTGACCTTAATAGACATACCCTTACACACACTGGTGAAAGACCTCATGAAAGCCTAGTGTGTGGCAAAGTGTTCAGTAGGAAGGGTAACCTTAACACACATACCCTTACACACACTGGTGAAAGACCTCATGAATGCCAAGAGTGTGGCAAAGTGTTCAGTAGGAAGAGTAGCCTTAACACACACACCCTTATACACACTGGTGAAAGACCTCATGAATGCCAAGAGTGTGGCAAAGTGTTCAGTAGGAAGGGTAACCTTAACACACATACCCTTACACACACTGGTAAAAGACCTCATGAATGCCAAGAGTGACTGCATGTCATCAGTATTGCTATTATTGTTATATTATTATACCGCAATTATATTACTTTCTCTGCATGTGTGGTTAGATGTGTTTTATGTGTTTAACCTTTCTGTATACATACTGGAATGAATCAAGGAATTGCAGCCCTACTGCCGTTCTTTAAAAACTATATGATCATGTTTTTCTTCCAAACTCATTGTTTTAGCACGCACGCTGACTTCCATCAGTAATGAATACTAATGATGATATATATTAATTGAGTCATTGGTTTGTTGGGGGAAAGAGTGGGTGAATATAATTATCTTGGTCTAACTTATACTGCTTATTATACCGCTATTCACAGCAATATCTTTCTCTGCTCCGATTGCAACGCTGCCTCGTTCAAAAATCATAACACCGACGCGCCGCCACGTTTGCCAGCCGGAGCCTCAAATCATGTCCCTTTGTGGTGATAAAGAGGACACAGCCTGGTGTGAAGCTACATTTATTACGGAAGGATGCCAGCCGGGGTAAGTGACATATATAAACAATGATAATGTGGAAATTCTAATCATTTTCACGCTGACAGCTGTTCTGAACTTGCTAACTGCATGCCTCCCCTCCTCCCGCGGCAAGAGGCCGAATGGCCTACACACGGCAGCTCCAGATTCCTCCCCATTACCACCTGTCATCTTCGTCCATGTAGCTATCCAGTCTACTCTTAAAACAAGCTATCGTCCCTGCACTCACTATGTGATTGCTGAATCTATTCCATTCCCCCACCACCCTATTACTAAACCAATGCCTGCCCATTTCCCTCCTAAATCTATACTTTTCTAATTTAAGTCAATTACTGCATGTTCTATCTTGCCAAACATCTTATGCAAAAGTTAACCAGCATCTCCACTCTTTCATCCCTTACACTGATAAACTCTGGAACAGACTTCCATTGTCTGCATTTCCTCCTGCCTATAATTTGACCTTCAAGAAGAGTGTATCAAGACTCTACTTTTGTCTGTTTGGGAGTGGTGAGTAGTGGTGCTTTTTTTTCAAGTACGCTTTGTTGCCCTTGAGCTGTCTCCTTTGTTTAAAGGAAATAATAATTAAATAAATGGAAGTTGGCCGCCAATGCTTCCAACACATTTTGGTGCCATATCTACAAGTGGTTGGTGACTGTAGGTATCTCAGTAACCTGCATGCATCTATGCCATTCCTATCACGGTGCATGGAGCAAGCTTCACATAACACTCAGACAGAGACAGTTTAATTATGGTTACATATCAGACTCAGTTTATTGCTCAGTCTATTAGATGCAGTGCTGTTAATATTGTTAGTGGTAGTATTAGTACAATTAATGTATTTATTTTAATTTATTTATCAGTATTTATTTATTATATTTTTAGTGTTTGAAAATTCCAATACTAGTATTAAGATAAACTAAAATATCAGAAATATATTTATACTTATTAATTATTATTGCTTTTCTTATTATTACTTCCTTCAATGTCCTGGCACTTTGACATCTAGTGCTTTTCCATCTATCAGTCAAAATTGTGGTCTTTCTGAATGTGTATGTCCTAAGTCTTCATTGGTGTAACTAGCTATATAACATAAAAATCTGCATCTCTCTCCCTTCTCACCCAGTTGTCCCTGTACATCCTTTCAGTATCCAAAGAATTTCAATTTACATCTTGTAATCACTCAACTAATGCAGTGCAATCCTCATCTCTGTATTTTACCGTGTGGACATACTCTTTCCTTCCATGTTCCACTGTCGTATGTTATTCCACATCTAACACAACCACATCCCAACAAATCCGAACATGTCCGATATCATCCAAGAGAATGTGGCAGCTGAAGGGGGAGAGGCCAAGAAAGAGGCCAAGGGTGAAGACATTTAGCCACCCCCCCTGAAGTACGTGGCAGCATTCAACCCTCTTGGTGAGCTGCAGGAATTTGCTTCCCATTGCAGTGCACCAGCTCCATGTACTGATTTTGGTATGAATACTTCATCTAGTGTTTGTTGATTGTTGTGTTATTAATCTAATTATGACTTCACAAAATAGACTGTGCAAGTCACTTAACACATGCCCTGCTCAACATCACTTTTAAGTTGTAGAATTCCTTCATATGGATGCTGATTTATGTATCCTGAAATTATTGGATATTGATTGTCTTAACATTTTTTTTTTGTCCATGATCACTGAACCATGTTACGGTATGTCTTTGGGTGCAGATCCAGGAAATGAGTTTTTGGGAGGACGTCAGACTTTTTGCGGGTGGAAGGAGCATTAGCATTACCGATTAGCCATTCTCGGCAGTCCTGGTCTTGAAAAACTGGTGGAGTGACCTAAATCAATGGGTATAACGGCCTGGACTTTGTGCCAAAGCATTGTTTTAGCCGCAGCGCGCTTTTGAGCTAGTTTTCCTGTTGGTGCATCCTTCTAGGTTGTCAAGTTTTAGCAGCTACTCATGAGAAGTATTCCTTATAATGATCATTGATTTCCAAATGGTTTGCACTAAAAAAAGTGTCGTGTAACCTGCCGCAAATAATAATCAGCTGTAGTCAACCCTTGCTTTAAAGAACCAATATAGAGGAAGGGGGTGATGTTATATCCAAAAATCTTTTATATCTGAAGTATTCAACCTTTTTGTGTATAATAAACCTTGTTTGTTACATGAACTTAAAAGTTCACAATTTCCATACATGATTCTTTTTTCCTTGTATTTGATGATTGATCCCGACATGTATTTCCATTATCAGTAGGTAATATATAGTAACAAGACAATAATACACATTATAACAATGTATATATTATAGCCCAATGAGTGCACGAGATCATTTACCTCATCAGTGACGCCAAGTCCGGGAGTCCTTCCCTAAATTCTTTGCCCAAATTTGTGACACCAAGTATAATAACTTGTTTTAGTGACCATTTGCATCCATTTTTCACTTTGATTAAAAAATTGCCTCTCAACAGGGTGTGAACTTGATGGGGTTGGAGGCAACTCGACTCGGCCATCAAGCTCACCACAATATAGTAAGGAACCTCTTGTTCTCAGTGATAATTTATCCTCTTTAGTTACTATTCCATGTTGCTTTGATCACAACTAATGTGTTGGAAACATTACAGCTTAATAACATACTTCACATCTCTGCATACAAATTGAGTTCAATATTCAACTGTTACACCAGTAGGCTTCATATCTTAAAAAAAAAAAGGTATGTAAAAAGGTTGACATTTTGAATGATATATTTAAACTCTTTATTATGTTTCTATGGGTGTAGTACCGTTACGATTAGTTGAGTGATCAGCATATGGGTCTTATGTTTTTGATAGCACAGGTTCAAATTTTGCCATAGGCTGGCAATTGATAGTAACAGTAGTGTCCACAGATATCTACCTGTTTCTTGTTTATCCTGTTCCACTTTAAACCATGACTGGCCAATCTTTGAAGAGGTAGCATAACCTTGAAGTGCCACTAACAAACCTTTGTCTATTCTTCTGATGTGATCCCTTTTTTTTTTTTTTTTTTTTTTTTTACCCACCTGCCTATAGCGCCGGTAGGTTTTCTTCAGGCGCCTGGCGGTCGGCCAAGGCCCGTCATGATGCAGCCAATTTTTTTTTATAGCGGTGCCATTTAGTATTGGCTCATGCTGCCGCCCAGAACTCATTCTTGATTCACTTGGATGGTTTAGCAGGGCTTAGATATGACTAACATTGCAGAAACAGGGAATTTTTATATTTTTAGTGTGGCAACACATTGACAAATGTTTTAGTATGGACTGAACATCAAAGATATATATGGTAAATGGGTGCTTGTAGATCTTGACATTATATCTGTCAAGAGTCTCCAGTTGTATCCTCTCCCCCATCTCTCCTGAGAATATTACTCTTGTCAAGCAATCTAAGTGAAGCCTTCCATCGAAGCTGGCATGCAGACATAATGTCAATGCTTAGATTCACTGTCCTTATAGCACTGAAAATAATGCAATTACATGCACATATTTTATTATTTAGATATGATTAATTGTGATTAAATATTTTTTCATGTATTTTCAGACATGAAAAGTGAAAATTGCTGCACACAACAGTCTGCCGTCTGCACCGGGAGGCAAGGCAGCTCAAAGCCCAGGCTGTTACAACTCCTGGGCAGTTTTTGCCCAGAGCCAGCAATTTTTTAGATCCAATAGGGGTGGATTTTTTCTGAGGTCAGGTTCAACATGCTGCAAGATGCCAAGATCTAAGCCTAGTAGGAGATATGGGTTACAAGAGAGGAGGTTTGCTCTGGCCTTATACTATCAAAGGCCAAATGCTAATAGATTTCTAAGCACAGTATTTCACTTGCCTTCAGTTTCAATACTTCACTTATGACTCGGGGGTATTTCAGTAAATGTTGGCTGGAGCAAACACTCTGACAGCCCTGCAGCAAAGAGCACAGGCTTTGTCAAAAGAAGAGAAACTTCATGGGATTTGCCATTATGTAGTATTACTCTTGTTACGCCAAGAATATTTTTCCATATACTTTGCCAAATATTGCAAGTAATGCACCATTGTTGGGCTTGCTTGTTATAAATCAGATCTTGTTCAATTAACAAGCTTTGGGTGTCTGCCACTTTCCAGTTGTAATGCAAGGAATCATTTATCTCCCCTGCCAGATATCACATGTAATGCACCATTGTTGGTTTTGCCTGTTATAAATCAGATCTTGTTCAATTAACAAGCTTTGGGTGTCTGCCACTTTCCAGTTGTAATGCAAGGAATCATTTATCTTCCCTGCCAGATATCACATGTAATGCACCATTGTTGGTTTTGCCTTTTTTTTACGTCGTTGCCTGTTGCGCCGGTAGGCATCTTCCTGGTGGGGCCTGATGGTCGGCCCAAGGCTTCTTCCAGGTGGGGCCTGATGGTCGGGCCAGCCCGTTCTGGCGCAGGCGAGTGTTTATAGTGGCGCCATCTTGCATTGGCTCATGCTGCCCCCCGGAACTCGTTCTTGATTCGCTTGGATGGCTTCCTCTAGAGTCCGGGTTGATGGGTGGTCTTCAGGACAGCATGTGGGTAGTTTTAAGCCACTCGGCGGTGACTGAAAAATCCGAGTGGTAGCGTGGGGATTCGAACCCGCCGTCCATCACGCGTGAAAGTGGGCCCAGTACGCTACCAGGTCGGCCACCGCCTGTTATAAATCAGATCTTGTTCAGTTAACAAGCTTTAGGTGTCTGCCACTTTCCAGTTGTAATGCAAGGAATGCGCCCCTGCCAGATGTCGCATGTAATGCACCATTGTTGGTTTTGCCTGTTATAAATCAGATCTTGTTCAGCTCACAAGCTTTGAATATCTGCCATTGTTCATTTCAGGTGTAATGGTTGGAAGCATTTGTTCTCTTCCCTACCCAACAGTATGCAATGCTTTATTGTGAATTTTGCCTGTTATGTTTAATCTTGTTCAGGTAACAAGTTTTTGGTGTCTGCCTTACCTAATATGTGCTGCAGTGACACTTGGCTTGGTTTCATAATGTGAAATACAGCATGTAATTTCATCACACTAAGTGTCTATCATCACGTGTCTGGCATCATTAATGTGGCTTCCAGGAGTAATCTTGTTTGTATTACAGCATGCAATTTTTTTTCTGCTTTATAGGATATACATAATCACATAGGTATGATTTTTTTTTTCTGACAAAATGTAATGGCAGTTGATATTCTTGACTAATGCCTCTTAAACCTTGTGAAAAATAATGCTTTTTTGAGGGGGTGGGGGATGGACAGAGTGGTTTGTTTGATTGGCCAGTTCAAGGAGTTTCATATCAAATGATTTTATTATATCCAACTTTAATGTGTGCTAAAAACATATATTTTATTACATCCAACTTTAATGTGTGGTTCCTGCAATAAATGCTACATGTTTACTGATGTAGCCTATAAAATACATATCACTCTCTGCCCTGTAATTTGGTGTGTCACATACTGCAGCATAACATTCCTGATATTTTCTTACACTATGAGTTGTCTTATTTTGCCTCATTTGCTTTTATCATATGTGCCTCCGCTGCATAGTTGTGCCTACTGAGCTTAATATCTTCATGACCCTGACACCAAGGTCAGAGCCTGTGAGATCTTACTGTGTCCTACAACCCATTTTCACCTCCCGGCTCGGCTGTCTCCCAGGACCACCAAGTTATTGCATTCCATTTACGACAACTCATGTGTTACCTTCTTGATGTCCTCCATCATGTATTTCAGCATGTTTTATGATGCCTTACTCTTATATTGATGTGCCTTGCAACATTTTTATACAGTTTTTATTGTAACGCACCATTGTTGGTTTTGTCTGTTATAAACCGGGTCATGTTCAGTTAACAAGCTTTGAGTGTCTCCCATTGTCTATTTCAGTTGTAATGCTTAGAAGCTTTTATTCTCTGCCCTGTCAAACAGTATGCAATGCTTGCCATTATTTGGCACTTGTACAGTTTGTATGATATTTTTACTCAGCTAAGAGCATGTTGCAAAAGGTAAAGGTACGGTTGGGGGCATACGCTGTAGCAGCGCGTGGCCTCAGTGCTCATCTCCGTAACATTGGCCCTTGAGCCTGTGGTGTTAGGGAACCCATTGCCCTGGGACACAGGACCAGTGTGACATCCGGGTTACCACAGTTGCAAAGGCATTATAGTAATTTAGCATGCATAGAATGTTGTATGCTTTGCTTGTATTTAAAGCACTGGATATGTTTGCTGCACACACACACACACACACACACACACACACACACACACCTATATATATATATATATATATATATATATATATATATATATATATATATATATATATATATATATATATATATATATATATATATATATATATATATATATATAAATATACACCATATTTTCCTAAAATAACAAATTGATATAGTGTAGATAATACCTAATAAAACATAAGAACAAATATATTTTCTTTACCCCATTAGTAAAATCATTTTACAATAATGAAAAAAAACAAGTAAAAGGCCGGATAGGGTGCTGTGGCAGGTACTTCAAAATAGTAAGCTACCCCTGAAAAGTGACGTTTTGGTGGGCTGCAATAGATGGCGCTACTTCCACGCCGAGGAATTACTACATACCACTATCTCTTCGTATATAGTCTCTTTGGGTGGGACCAAATGATTTACGAATGGGGTAAAGAAAAATATATTTGCTCTTATGTTTTATTAATATTATTTACACTATATCAATTTGTTATTTTGGAAAATATATATAATAGAAAGCATTTTATATATATATATATATATATATATATATATATATATATATATATATATATATATATATATATATATATATATATATATATATATATATATATATATATTGTGTGTGTGTGTGTGTAGCAAATATATCCAGTGCTTCAAACTTCAAATACAAGCAAAGCATACAACATTCTATGATTACTACAATGCCTTTGAAACATGCTCTTAGCTGAGTAAAAATATCATACTGCCACATAATGGCAAGCAGCATTGTGCACTGTTTGGCAGGGCAGATAACAAAAGCTAAGCATTACAACTGAAATAAACAATGGCAGACACCCAAAGCTTGTTAACAGAACATGATCTGATTTATAACAGGCAAAATCTACTATGGTGTATTACATGCAATAATAACTGTATAAAAGTTGCAAGGCACATCAATATAAAAGCATCATAAAACATGCTGACATACATGATGGAGGATATCAAGAAGGTAACACATGAGTTGTCTTAAATGGAATGCAATAACTTGGTGGTCCTGGGAGACAGCTGGGCATGGAAGTAAAAATGGAATGTAGGACACGGTATGATCTCACAAGCTCTGACCTTGGCATCAGCTAGTGTCCTGAAGATATTAAGCTCAGTAGGCACAACTATGCAGTGGAGGCATATATTATGATGAAAGCAAATGAGACAAAAACCGGCAACTAATAGTGTAAAAAAATAGCAGGAAAGTTATGCTGCAGTATGTGACATACTAAATTACAGGGCAGAGAGTGATTTGTTTTTCAAGGGCTACATCAGTAAACAAGTAGCATTTATTGCAGGAACAGTAAAACAATATTTGTTTTTTAGCACACATTAAAGTTGGATGTAACAAAATCATTTGAAATGAAACTCCTTGAACTAGCCAATTCAACAAACCACTCTGTCTCCCCCCAAAAATAAGCATTAGTCAAGAATATCAACTGGCATTATATTTTGTCAAAAAAAAATAATAAATAAATAAATAAATATATATAAATAAATAAATAAAAAAATAAAAAAATAATAAATAAATAAACATATATATATATATATATATATATATATATATATATATATATATATATATATATATATATATATATATATATATATATATATATATATATATATATACACACACACACACCTATGTGGTTATATCATATAAAGCAGAAAAAATCATAACATGCTATAGTACAAACACGATTACTCCTGGACGCCACATCAATGATGCCAGCCATGTGATGAAATTATATGCTGTATTTCACATCATGAAACCCAGCCAGGTGTCACTGCAGCACATATGAGGTAAGGCAAAATCCACAATAAAGCATTGCATACTGTTTGGCAGGGCAGAGAACAAAAGTTTCCAAGCATTACACCTGAAATAAACAATGGCAGACATCCAAAGCTTGTGAGCTGAACAAGATCTGATTTATAACAGGCAAAACCAACAATGGTGCGTTACATGCAATATCTGGCAGGGCAGATAAATAATTCCTTGCATTACAACTGGAAAGAAAGTGGCAGACATCCAAAGCTTGTTAAATGAACAAGATCTGATTTATAACAGGCAAAACCAGCAATGGTGCGTTACATGCAATATCTGGCAGGGCAGATAAATAATTCCTTGCATTACAACTGGAAAGAAAGTGGCAGACATCCAAAGCTTGTTAACTGAACAAGATCTGATTTATAACAGGCAAAACCAACAATGGTGCATTATTTGCAATATTTAGCAAAGTATATGGAAAAAATTTCTTGGCATAACAAAAGCAACACCAAATAATGGCAGACATCCAAAGAGTGGTGGCATGGTGATAATTTCTGAAAACAAAATAACATCAAAATCAATTAATAAATTTATTATACCAATTAATACCAAAAACATTTGTTCAACATGCTGCAAGAAATTAGGGAGCAGACCTCACATGCAGGATAGATTTTCAGCTTCAGAGATAGGCAAAGCAGGCAATATATGATTATTATGTTGCAATAGACAATGAAAAAGCATTGATGCATTAAGCTTGAAAAAAATCACTTGAAGAAAACATAAGGCACAAAAATCCATCCCCAGCTGGCGTACATGCACACCATTCTGTTACAATCATGCACACTATCAATCCTGAAGTCTGAAATATTATGTTGTAAAAGAAACTTATAAATATCATGAGTAAATTTATATCCCTAATTATTATTATTACTAATGCTGCAATTTAATTAATTTCCTATTTTTGTTCATTTTGGGATGGGTCTGCTCCCTATTCCTCCATTTTAGTTTGTAGTATATCCTTATTTTATGTAGATGAGGTGAATGTTTTCAGTTAGCTGGGTGGAACACAGGTGCAGAGGACTTAGAAATTCATGACTATTTAATTTAGACAAGAGCATTTGGGAGACTCTAGTGCCCAACATTGCCTTCTCCAGTGTTGCCTGGAGAATGGCTTCAACTTCATGAAAGTGTTTAAAAACACTATCACTGGGCACAGAGAGTCCCCCAAATGGAATATCTGGATTGTTAGAAAAGGCTTTAAAATAACAAAATAAATTTCTGTTGTCAAGTTGTTGTTTTACATCCAACAGATGCTCCCTGCAATGTTGACAGTTATGTTTTTTCAAAAAAAATTTACAAGTCCAGCCAACTACATAAAACAAAGCATTGACCTCAGCAGGTGGCATGCTTGCTACTGACTCCTCATTGTCCGAGTCAGTATCTGAAGGGGGCAAATCTGCATCACAGTTTGAGGTTACGTCAAGGAAGTATGACTCATCCGCCTCACAGTTACTTGTCTGGGGAACTTGTGAATAATAATTGGTCATTACTGACTTGAGGCCCTTCATAAAATTGTAGGCAGTGGGATGGTCACAGTTCCCAAATCTAACCCTCAGTCTGGCAAACAGATTTTCAAGACAGTCCTGATTTAATCGCCGAGTGAGGAGGTACTTTACTTGATAACTCTGCAGATCTTGCCACAGAGCATCAAGTGCTGTCAAGTTGATGAGCCAGCCATTTACACAGTGAATGCGTACATGAGGTGGAGCACAGACCTTTAATGACAACAAGTAATCTTTAGTCTCTTTTATGATTTTCATATGACATGAATTTGAAGTAATGGCAGTAAGGGCATCTTTATAATTATAAATGGATGAACTATTGAAACAATCAAACAAAATGTCCGCCTTATCTATGAATTCTGCAGTATAGATGGCTTTCTGTGGTAGCATTCCTGATGTTGAATGAACGAAAATTCCTGCCGCCACAGTATATGACTCATCACTTGGGCAGCAAGATTGACACGCATTTTTGAAAAGCCTTCACCACACATATGTTTGCTACTCAATTTAGGAGCAAGTCTAATACTTAGTTGCTGATCTTTTTCAAAAAACTTTTTTATGTGATCCCATGAAATTTTATTTTCTCCAATTTTAATATCATATTTGAGAAGTGTGTTCCTCAGGCTTTTCAAAAGATGTGGAGAATCAAAAAAAAAGTGAACCTTCTCACCATCGACTGTAAAGGAAGGATTTTCAGTTGTCATGCCAAGAGTCTGGAACAAGGAACGATGCACTCCCTCTTGATCACAAACTGTAAACATAACTCTGTGTCCCGTGTTCTTGACTTTTTTTATTGCTGTTTCATACAGTTCCCTGATTTTACAAGTTTTAATCCCTCCCGAATAAAAGAAACTTCCTAAAACAAGTTTCCATTTTTTCAATAAGCCCTTAACCATGAACACGAGTGCATGATTTGCTGGTTTCAAACTCTTCCCATGCTCTCCGAAATCCTCCCTTCCTATGATAGAATCAGAGGCTTTGTCAAAATGCAATGATTCTTTAATACTCATGGCATCAAATGCAATCCCACAAAGTGTCTCTTCTTTTGACAAAGCCTGTGCTCTTTTCTTCAGGGCTGTCAGAGTCTGTTTGCTCCAGCCAACATTTAGTGAAATACCCCTGAGCCATGAGTGAAGTGTTGAAACTGAAGGCAAATGAAATACTGTGCTGAGAAATCGATAAGCCTTTGGACTTTGATAGTACAAGGCCAGAGCAAACCTCCTCTCTTGTACTCCATATCTCCTACCAGGCTTAGATCTTGCAGCATGTTGAACCTGTCCTTTGAAAAAATCCACCACTTTTGGATCTAGGAAATTGCTGGCTTTGGCCAAAAACTGCCCAGGAGTGGTAATGGCCTGAGCTTTGAGCTACCTCACCTGCCGGCGCAGACGGCAGACCATCTTCTTTAACAATTGCAGTTTTGATGTCTCTGAAAATGCATACACCAATATTAAAAGTTAAATTTCACAGCACTCTTCTCACAATTCTAAATAATAAAATATGTGCATGTTAATGCATTATTATTGCTATTAGGACAGTGAATCCAAGCAATGACATTTTATCTGCACGCCAGCTTAGACTGGAAAGGCTTTAGTTAGATTACCTGACAAGAGTAGTATTTCCAGATGGGGGAGAGGGTACAACTGGAGACTTGACAGAAATAATATCAAGATCTACAAGCACTGATTATCCATATACATCTCTGGTGTTCAATCTCTACTGAAACATACGTCAAAATGGTGCCACACTAAAAATCTAAAAATTCTCTGTTTCTGCAATGTTAGTCCTACCCAAATCCTGCCTGCTATCTAACTTTCCTTTTCACAATTATAATCCATTAAACTGGTGGTCTCCGGGATGTGCCACTTTACCCAACAAACTAATCCTTATTACTTATTAAAACCATTTGAACACTTGCATAGATCATAATTCAATTATTATCCCAGCTCTTCCACATGTCCATCCAGTGTAATGTGGGTGATGTGGAATGGTTCAGCCTCATGTCTCCCATGCATACATTAAGTTTAGAGAATAATACTGTTCCTTGTAGCTCCCATTTCCCTGATACTCACGACTATCCCTTTAAGAATAACGTATGAAGAATCACATTTTTTGGTTTCATAATACAAGGAAAAGCCTGAGTACATGTGATTAAAGATGGGATATTAAATAGCAGGGATATTGACCTCATTTCTAGGGTGCTGCCATGTTTGGGAGTGAATGGTAAACATGATCACATCAGTAGCATGGACAAATGTTTGTTAGTGGCACTTCAGGGTTATGCTACCTCTTCAAAGCTTGACCAGTCATGGTTTAAAGTGGAACAGGATAAACAAGAAACAGGCAGGTATTTGTGGAAACTACTGTTACTATCAATTGCCAGCCTATGGCAAAATTTGAACCTATGCTATCAAGAACATAAGACCTATGTTCTGATCACTCACTACTGCCATAAGAATATAATAAACAGTTTAAATGTCATTC
>NW_026111656.1:0-7500 GCF_024679095.1 Eriocheir sinensis
TGGTGGTGGTGGAGGCCCCCGAGCGTGTCTTAAGTAATTACATTTACATAACTGTGTTCTTAACTGCTTCAAAGTTGAAACACGCCTCGCCCTGCCTTTTCTAATTGAGTTTTCTTCAATTCTCTTGTCAAGTATGCGTCGAGGGCCACGTGTGTATGTGTGTGTGTGTGTAAGAGAGAGAGAGAGAGAGAGAGAGAGAGAGAGAGAGAGAGAGAGAGAGAGAGAGAGAGAGAGAGAGAGAGAGAGAGAGAGAGAGAGAGAGAGAGAGAGAGAGAGAGAGAGAGAGAGAGAGAGAGAGAGAGAATTCTACACCTGGTCGGCACACATTCCTGCCCTAACACACACACACACACACACACACACACACAGTAACGAGCTAATCAAGGAATATCTCCCATAATTAGCCGTCAATTAGCCGCATCAGTCAGCAGGTCGCCGCCAGGTTGGGGAGGCGAGGCGTCTTACCGGAAGGGGCCGTCGATGGCTTCTTTCATTAGGCGGCGGCACGACACTCGCGGGGGGTGGACGGCTGCTGCTGGTGTGTGTGTGTGTGTGTGTGTGTGTGTGTGTGTGTGTGTGTGTGTGTGTGTGTGTGTATTTACCTAGTTGTATTTACCTAGTTGTGAAATACAGGAAAAGAGCCGTACTAAACTCGTGCTGTGCTGTCTCCATAACGTTTATTATCCAGTGTGTGTGTGGGTGTGTGTGTGTGTGTGTGTGTGTGTGTGTGTGTGTGTGTGTGTGTGTGTGTGAGTACCGTTCTGATCTCTCTCTCTCCTCTTTAAGTGACAGACAGTCTTCATTAACGTAGGCCACTTCTAATTAAATAGTAAAGTGTTGGGCTCAGAGAAGGCCTCGCCGCCTCGGCTTCAAAATTCCGTCCTTTTGGTCCTTTGAACTATTGGTGAGTGAGGCTCCTTCACCTCTGGTCATAGCTTAATAAAAACATCTCGATATCATTTACCTTTTTTAATTTGTTCTCTTTCTGATCTTGCTCTACCTTAATTTTGACACGGCTTCTCGTTGTTGGATTCTCGCAGAAGGATACAGTCAGGTCATATTTATTGGCAGGTACTTTTGCTTGAGGGGCAAGCAAAACAGGGTTCGTGAATGTCTTCCTGGGAAAGGAATAGCGGTTGAGGAGTGTTTGGTAGGTGTAGGGCTGACGTCTTTCTCAGTTCTGGGCGAAACGACTTGTGTAGAATTGGAAGTGACGAGCCGTTCAGCCGTTTCACAGAAGCCTTGGGGAAGGTTCAGGACGAGTGAATTACTTCTGCCGTGTGTGGTATCCTGCTAAGGAAGGGTATTGGTGATGATTTTTTTTTTTTACAACAAAGGAGATAGCTCAAGGGCACAAAAAAAGAAACAATGGTAAAAAAAGAAAACCGCTACTCGCTGCTCCTAAAAAGAATCCAAAGAGGTGGCCGAAAGAGAGGTCAATTTCGAGAGGAGAGGTGTCCTGATACCCTATTCTTGAAAGAGTTCAAGTCGTAGGCAGGAGGAAATACAGATGAAAGAAGATTGTTCCAGAGTTTACCAGCGTGAGGGATGAAAGAGTGAAGATGCTGGTTAACTCTTGCGTAAGGGATTTGGACAGTAAAGGGATGAGCATAGATGAGGATGGTTCTCCAAGGCTTGAACAGTGCACAACAGGATGGTGGCTGACTACGAGCGCAATGGCTGTCTCTTCGTCGATATCTGGGAACTTTTCTGCGGCAATTATCCATTGCATGCCAGGGATGGGGTGCACCTGTCACTCAAAGGGGTTGAGGTTCTCTTAGACTCCCTTGAGCGAGCACTTGCTAACTACCCTGAAGGATGTTTTAGAATAGGCAATTTTTTTAGATGCTGTCTATAGCGCTGGTAGGCTCTCTATAGGGGCCTCTTGAACGACCCCAGCTCGTTGGTGGCGCAGGCGAATTTTATTTTTAGGTGCTGCCGTGATGTATGACTCGCGGTGGAGGACCATTAGGGGTGGTTAGATATCGCAGAATACAACTAGACGGGTGCGAAATATCTGTAGGGGTGAAACAGAGGGTAAAGTGAAGGTTTACTGTACTAACAGTAGGAGTCTTAGTAATGAGATGGATTTACTGAGGTGAGGAGATTTCGACATTATAGCAATCACAGAGACATGGATAGACACTACAAATAAATAGTTCATGTCGGAATTGGAAATGGCTGGTAATCAAATATTTCATAAAGATGGATAGAGAAGGGGAGGAGTGGTTGCATTTTTTGTTAGACACCTTAAATAATTCATGAATAACTCGGCTCAAACAGACGTCAGCTCAGAATCTGTTTGGGTGAACGTCCTTAAAGGGAGTGAAAAATCATTTTTGGGTGTCCTGTTCAAGCCACCGGACCTCAGCAGGGCGGTGGCATATTCCTACAGGAGATTGGTAGGGCGAATACAGGCTGTAAATGTCTGCATAATGGTGGATTTCAGCTACAGGAACAAAGATTGGGAAGACATAGTGGCGGACTTAGAATCCAAGGATTTTCTTTTAATATAATTTCGTAAAACAGGTAGCTCCTGAGCCCACCTGAGGGGTTGATATTTTTTACTTAGTGTAATAATGAGAATATGATGAGTGAGGTGGAGGTTTGGGAACTAAGCTCTAGGGATATTAGATTTAACTAGAATTGGGCGGTAACCCATGATAGCAGCCCCTTGTTGGTGCCAGACTTCAAAGAGCCACATATGAAAGGCTTATAAGACTCATTGAGGAAGTTGATTAGGGATCATTAGGGCTGGAGAAAGACCAGCCCCTAATGCTGGAAACTCATGTCCAGGATAAGCATGTGATGCCATACAATAATATAGTTATGGCAATAGTTTACACCTCCGAGGTGCAACAGTTGGCATATCTAGCTTCGAATCTGCGGGGCTGGGATCGAATCCCAGCCCGTGCAGTCGGTGTTCAGCTCACTCAGCTGCTCATCTTCCCTTTCGGGCTGGTCGATAAATGGGTGCCTGGGTAAACCTGGGGAAGGTAAGCCGTGGTAACCTGGATGTCACGCTGGCCCTGCGTCCCGGGGTAATGGGTTCCTACACACCACAGGCTCAAGGGACACTGTGACGGGGATGAGCACCGGGGCCACGCCCAGCTACAGCGGATGCCCCCAAATTTACCTGTTCTATTAATAGTTAAGGCGTAGGGGCAGCATATCCCTTACCGCACAATACAGAAGGGCAATAATGACCGTAAGTAGATGACGCTTTGGCTTAAACACGAGATAAGCCTAACAACATACTTGATTGACGAAGATGTCTCTGAAACAGGAGCATAACAGTAATTCTAAATAATCGGTAATAATCACGGCAGCATTCGTGACCGCATCTCAATATGAGGTGGTTGCAGTAAGTGACTGTGAGGTGTGGTCTGGCACTTCATATCCCCTGAGTATCGTGAGTTTGTAGAGTAGATTTATTGACTAGAGAACACTAGAGAACAGTGTATGAATTTGAAGTGAAACAAGGAAATAGCATTAAGGATGGGCTGTTATAGTCTGTTCACTTAAGTCCGACCCAAGCTGACAACATAAACCCAAGCGTGTTTGCAAGCTGAGTGCTGATTGGCTGCTGGTATGGCTTCCAAGTTTTCTTTAACCTCTGTTTGTGTTTATCTCACGCAGCACTTTCTGCTAACCTGCACTGTGCTTACGAACACGCTTAGCTTTGTGTTGTCAGCTTGGGTCAGACTTAAGTGAAGGCAGACTATAAAGCAACACTTCCGGTGCGTTATGTGTTTACGATAAGCAAACACTGAAAGTTTTGAAGTGCAACTAACAAAAACTTTAACGTAAAATATTTTCCTCAGTGCAAAACAATCATATGTACACAACTGCCGTGAGGAGTATAACATTTCCCAAGCAAGAAAAATATTTAAACATACACCGCTGATATTCGCTGGATCCTGCTATATACCTTTTCCATTACCAAGCTGACATTTCCATCCTAAAACGACTTACAACTCACGCGAGAAAGTAGATTACATTTCCGTGTGTCTGTCTCAAGGAAAAGGTTCGATAAATTTGAAGCTGTTTAAGCCTCGTAAGGCAGCGTGTCGCGCGGAATGTTGGCTCAGGGAGACGTGCTTTGTCGTAGTGGCGTAAGATGTTGACGCAACTAAGAGGTTTTCATGTGTGTGTGTGTGTGTGTGTGTGTGTGTGTGTGAGAGAGAGAGAGAGAGAGAGAGAGAGAGAGAGAGAGAGAGAGAGAGAGAGAGAGAGAGAGAGAGAGAGAGAGAGAGAGAGAGAGAGAGAGAGAGAGAGAGAGAGAGAGAGAGAGAGAGAGAGAGAGAGAGAGAGAGAGACTAGAGGCGACAGGAGGGAGGAGTAGTAAACAGTATGAGCAAAACAGATGAAGAACGAAAAATATGTCGAGTAAGAAAGGAAAAAGAAAGCAACAAGAGGTAGTAAAGTACATAATAAAGATGGGATGGGGACAGCTGAAGGACCAAGTTGATGATTATTAAGTTTTACAGGAAAGTGAAGGATGCGAGTGTTGTTGCCTTTTGAGTGTAGCCGGGAACGTTAATATTGTGCTTTATGTCAAGGAACTGCTATCTCTCTGTCACTCTGTCTGTCTGTCTGTCTGTCTGTCTGTCTATCTGTCTGTCTGTCTCTATCTGTATCTATCTGTCTATCTATCTGTCTATCTTTTTTTTTCTTACAGCTAAGGAGACAGTTCAAGGGCGTAAAGAAAAAAAAAAACGCTACTTATTGCTCTTCAATAGAAATCAAAGGAGTGTCCAAAAAGAGAGGCCAATTTCGGGAGGAGAGGTGTCCTGATACCCTCCTCTTGAAAGAGTTCAAGTCGTAGGCAGGAGGAAATACAGATGAAGGAAGATTGTTCCAGAGTTTACCAGCGTGAGGAATGAAAGAGTGAAGATGCTAGTTGACTCTTGCATAAGGGGCTTGGACAGTATAGGGATGAGCATGAGTAGAAAGTCGTGTGCAGCGGGGCCGCGGGAGGGGGGGAGGCATGCAGTTAGCAAGTTCAGAAGAGCAGTCAGCGTGGAAATATCGGTAGAAGATAGAAAGAGAGGCAACATGGCGGCGGAATTTGAGAGGTAGAAGACTATCAGTAGGAGGAGGAGAGCTGATGAGACGAAGAGCCTTTGACTCCACTCTGTCAAGGAGAGCTGTGTGAGTGGACCTCCCCCACACGTGAGATGCATACTCCATCTGTCTGTCTATCTGTATCTGTCTGTCTATCTGTTTGTCTATCTGTCTGTCTATCTGTCTATCTATCTGTCTGTCTCTCTGTCTGTCTATCTGTCTGTCTGTCTGTCTGTCTGTCTGTCTGTCTGTCTGTCTGTCTGTCTGTCAGTCTCTCTCTCTCATTTCCCGCGTGATCTCCCTCAACGGATATCTATTTTTCCTATTTATCTTTTTTACCTCATCTTGTAACCCGTTTTCACCTCCGCGGCGGCAAGGCGCTGACACTCCGGCATCGGTGCTCTTTCGGCCCAGAGGAAGGGTGGGGGGAAGGGTGGGAGGTGGGGTGGGTGGGGGTTGAGGCAGGCGAAGGGTAATTCTTCAGCTTTCGAATCAAAACTATTGGTTGATCATAGTCAATAAATAATGTTCCTCACTCCACCTTAAATACACGAACGAGTATCCTAAAACTGTGAGAGTCCCTTAGAGGCCACGCTTCTCAGGAGACAACCTTTTAAAGTATTACAGCTTTTCCTCTTAAGGTTTGCCGCGCAAGGAAAAGAATCTTTATTGCCCTACGTTACATAGTGTTTTTAAAATTCATCAACATCCTTCGCAGTGTGGAAAGACAAACTATACCGCATATTCTAATCTATCTATTCTAACACTAATAAGAAATCAAATTTGTTTGCCCAGGCCGGGGCTATTCGTATTTTGTAAAACTATTTCAGATCCGGGGCCGTTTATGAAATATAATGGGTTGTAGCCCCTACTGCCGAGGTCTAACTACGCCAACGATTTGAGAGGACTGAGTTGCCACCCTTCGTGACGTCAGAAAATTTTGTATGGAAATTATTAAGTCCAACATCGATGCCATTGTAAATCATGAACAGTACTGCCCCAAGAACAAACCTCTGAGGTACATCACTTGTTCCGGCACTCACTCCGAGGCAGACCCATTAATCGCCACCCTTTGTTGATTGTTGCTGAACCAATTTGCTATCCATTAGTACACTTTTCATGCAATGCCTAGTTGCTTGATTTTTTGCTTAGTAACTTATGATGTTGAATTTTACCAAGAAACCTTTTGAAAATCCAGACACACTATGTCTAGTCGTAAACTTCGAAGAGGTCATCATAAAACGTCAATACGTTGGTCAAACAAGATCTCGTGTTTTGGAATTCGTTGTGAATCCTTTATTAGTGAATGGCTTTCTAGGTAACTCAAACTTTTGCCTCTAAATATTCTCCCGATCAGCTTATCTACTAATGACGTTAGACTAAAGGGTCTGTAACTGCTCTACATTTTCTGTCTCCTTTATTAAAAATCTGTGTAACGTTTACCATCTTCCAGTCAGTACGGACTATGTCATTCTGCAAGGAAGTATTTAATAAAAATATGTAAGCATGATCTTATTTCTTTCAGTAGTCTGGGGTATATTATCTGATCCAGGACTGTTATTTGTTTAAGCGATCGGCATAGAATCAAAACATTATCAGTATTTATTTCAATGTTAGGCAGAGAATGAACGAAGTTTCCACTAATACTATCGTCATTACTGGTGTTGGTGGTGATATCGGTAAAATTTATATTGAATACCAAGGAAAAACAATTATTTAGCTTGTTTGCAACGCTTTGGTTTTCAGTCATTAATTTATCTGCGCTGAGGTTAAAGGTCGAATCCAAAATCCGACGTCGTTTTTGTTAATTTATGTAAAGAAAACTTGGAATTAATTTTACAGTTTGCGCCACTATCTTCTTCGTGCAAACGCTTTTCTTGACTCACTAAGCCTTCACTAGTCGCCTGGCTTCATGATATTTTTTTTTTAATTCTCAGGCGACGAATGCCCCTACCTTTGCCTGTATAACCAGTTTCTTTCCCTGAAAAAAAAAATCACCATTAAACATTTTTTTTTGATTAAGAGTCGCGGGCAGCTTCACTCATAAACGTCCTCCGAACCTCGCTCCCCGGTCGAGGATATAAGCAGACCGCCCTTTGGAACACTACACTGGACGTAGAAATGGTCACCTTTACCTTAGCTTTATCAGTTAATTAGAAATACGTTAATGAAGACTGTCTGTCACTTATATAGTCTGGGAGAGAGAGAGAGAGAGAGAGAGAGAGAGAGAGAGAGAGAGAGAGAGAGAGAGAGAGAGAGAGAGAGAGAGAGAGAGAGAGAGAGAGAGAGAGAGAGAGAGAGAGAGAGAGAGAGAGAGAGAGAGAGAGAGAGAGAGAGAGAGAGAGAGAGAGAGAGAGAGAGAAGCAAGTGACCTTCGTGCTGATGAAGGAGACAGGGAGACGCAGTGTATCGAGGTCAAGGCTATTCAAACGT
>NW_026111656.1:12500-17500 GCF_024679095.1 Eriocheir sinensis
TATATTTTCCAGTTTTTTCACTCCTCAGTTTATCTTTTTCCTTCTCTATATTTTCCAGTTTTTTCACTCCTCAGTTTATCTTTTTCTTTCTCTATATTTTCCAGTTTTTTCACTCCTCAGTTTCTTCAACTTAAAAAAAGAAATTTGAGCCTTTTTCCTCGCCTTCCCTTTATCAGCTCCTCCTCTCCACCTCCTGGCCATTCCCACATCCCTCTCTCGGTCTCCTCTTTCGCCCTCCACTGGATACTGGACCTCATATTGACACTTCCATAACCCAACTCGCGGCAAGCCTTTTCCTCTTATCCAAAATCCCCTCTCAGCTCACCTCAACCAGTATTCTGTCCCACTATCCTTTACCTTTATGTCTTTTCTCTTTTTTTTTTGCATAGGTCGATAAGTATCATAGCACTCAGCCTTCCTTCTCTTTCCTGTTACCTCTCCTTTTCTTGAGACATTTTTTATTTTGTTTCTACGGGCTCTCTTCAGTATGTTTATTTTTCTTGACATTTTTCTTTCATTTGCATCTTTAACTAGCCTTTGCATCCCCTTTTCGTTCAAATTTTCTGCATTCGATTGTTTTTTTAAGTGACACTATACATTCCACCCTTATATCAATTCATCCAAACTCCTCATCTCTTCTATTCCTTTCAATTCATCGGCTTCACTTGTCTTTCACTGGTATACTTCCTTATTCCTCTCCATGTAACTATAAACAATCAATCCTTCCGTCAATCCATCACACTCCTCGTCTCTTTAACTCCTTCCATTCCACCTGCTTCAGTCTCGCCTCTCTTCCTAAACTCTTCCTCTCCCTTCCGCCCTCTTTTAAGTCTTCGTTCATATCCGTTCAAAGCCACGGTGAGGGGAGAGCTTCATGAATCAGTGAACGGCAGTGAGCTCTTGTTTGTTCTCATCATCATCGTCAGAGAGAGAGAGAGAGAGAGAGAGAGAGAGAGAGAGAGAGGGGGGGGGGGGTAATGAGATAGAAGATTAACCAGCATCTCGTAGCCGGTTGCTGGTAATTATATCATAGAGGAAATGAAAACTGACGGATGAGTAGCGTCAAACATGGAGAGAGTAGAGTTGACAGGCAGAGCAGCGAAGCCATGGCACCTGATGAAGACATATTAACCCGGTAGCAGCGGGGATCATGTTTCTTAATGGTCCCTCTAAGCGAGAAAAATGAGAAAAAATAATCCCTCACACAAACCATTTCATAATACATATCAAAGCATTTGTGATCAGTTTATGTTTCATCTATTTTGCGGGGTTTATATCATGGCACAAATTTGGCCCGTCGCTGCTACATGGTAAGGCCACAAATTTGGCCCGTCGCTGCTACCGTTAAACAAATGATAAATGAAAATCTACAAAAAATATATACCTTAGACAACTGCCATACGTCTTTCCCTTCAAATTCGTTTCTCTTTACGTAAGGTTAAGTTTGAGGCATTCACTATACCTGCGCGTGGCCTCAGTGCTCATCTCCGTTACAGTTACCCTTGAGCCTGTTAGGGACAAGTGACCAGTGTGACATTCGGGTTACCACAGTTTACCTTTCCCAGGTTTCTCCAGGTACCCGCTTATCAACCAACCCGAAAAGTATAATGAACTTCTAGGTGGGATGTGCGCCGACTGCCTAGGCGGGGACTCGAACCCAGGCACCGTGGATTTGAAAGTAGGGTGACGTTCCACTTCACCACGGGGGCGAGAGTGTATCAAGTATTAGCGTATTAGTGTAGATATTACTGCAGTGTAAGGTAGTGCAGTTTCGTGCAGTGTAGTGTTGCGTAGCGTAGCGTAGTGTAGAGTAGGTATTAGTGTAGGTATCAATGTATTAGTATCAATGTTATCACGTCGAAACCAGACTAAGACCAGAACGAAAGGCAACTTACATTACAGTTTTCGAGCTACACGCTGAGGGACGGAAAAGAACTCAAAGAAGCCGAAGAGCCCAACAGAACCTAACAAAAGCAAAAGAGACTTGGAGACGGCGGGGGGAGGGGGCGGGCGAGGTGGGGGGCGCTTGAAGGGAAACCGAGTAATGGAGTCAAAGAGAATATAGAACAACTTTGGCCTTCTGAGATAGAGCGAATGAGTTGAAAGGGACAAAGAGACTGACTTATAGAGGCCAAGAGAGAGAGAGAGAGAGAGAGAGAGAGAGAGAGAGAGAGAGAGAGAGAGAGAGAGAGAGAGAGAGAGAGAGAGAGAGAGAGAGAGAGAGAGAGAGAGAGAGAGAGAGACACACACACACACACACACACACACACACACACACACACACACACACACACACACACACACACACACACACACACACACACACACCTTCACGCTCCTCACAGGTACTTGCCGTGTTCCTGTGCCTGGCGTCTTCCCTATCAAATTCAGTCTGTCATCCGCCTAGTTTGGAACCTAATGGTGGCGGCGAGAGGCAAACAGATACCAGTGATTTTTTTTTTAACCCGGTAGCAGCGACGGACCAAATTTGTGGCCTTACCGTGTACCAGCAACGGGCCAAATTTTTGCCATGATATAACCCCCCAAAATAGATGATGTATAAACTGATCACAAATGCGTTGACAGGTATATATTATGAAATGGTTTGCGTGAGTGATGATTTTTTCTCATAAATTCGCTTAGAGGGGCCCTTAAGAAACATGATAACCGCAGCTACCGGGTTTTAATAGTGAAGGAAGCAGCTCAAGGGCAAAAATAAATTAAAACCGTAAAAAAACCCCGCAATGGACTGTCCCTATAAAACAAAGTAGAGGTGGTTGTTAAGAAAATAGGTCAAGATTATGGTGAGTATAATAAAATTTCTTAGTTCTGCTGTGCCAGTGGACGATAAAAATAGTTTCCGGAAAGGCCATTCAATAGACTTTTGTAAACAATATCTGGGATGGCCAATAAAAGATGAAACAATACGGGGCCGGCAAATTAATACTGCCCTAGGTCAGTCTACCTTAAAATAGGGAAAACTGAAAATCTGACCGTGTTTTTCTGGTGTTATTGAATGCCTAAAGAAAAAAGAAAAAAAAAAAAAAGAAATAAAAAACTACGAGATTTCCCATCGGTCATAAGAAACAGCATCGGTCGTAAAACTAGTCTTGAATTCATAATAATCATAATCATCAAGAGACTGTATCATTCCACTGCACGGCATCGGGCTGTCCCAAGCGTTTCATTCTCGTCTTTTGTACCTCAGTATTTGAATGTGTGTGTCAATGTTCCGTAGACTTCTAATTTTTGTACCGCATCTCGTGTTTTTTTATATGAATTAATTTCCGGTCTATCAGTACCGTGTTGTCCTCTGTGGTACATACGCTTCCTGGCCACATCTATTTCCTGTTTTTTATTAGCTGTATTATGCCCGCTACTTATGTTTATATTTATTTTTTTCTATCCATTTGCAGCTTTCTTTTCTGTATTTCAATTTATGTGTCAATTCTCCGTAGACTTCACAATATCAATGCTGCATCTGGTGGTCCTTGGATCTTTCTTTATATTGTCACCTTCGTAAACAAACTGCCTAAGTCATTATTTTCTTCTTTTCAGGAAATCAGAAAAGAACTGTCATTATCTCATTTGGCTTAAGATTTGGGCAGAAATGAAAAGGCCAATTCTAGAACACTCAAACCTTGAATGACGAAGGCAACTATACAAAAATGGGCGTCACATGTTGAAAAATTGATGTAGACAAAAACCTGGAAATTGATGATAAGTGACTTAGGCAATTATTTTATGAGGGTGACGTTTATACATATGGTATGGGAGGCAAATATGAAGTTTATGGTAAATCTCGATGCGCGGACTCTGGCGCAAGAATCATCCGCGCAAACTGTTTGTTATTTTCCAGCCTGTCACTTTTACTTTGTTCCTTTGCCGCCCTCTATCTTACATATGTTTCCTGGCTATTGTTATTTCTTGTTTTTATTGCCTTTGTTATGCCATCTATCTGTGTTTTTTTAATCTATTTCCTGCATTCTTTTCTATATTTCAATTTAGGTGTCAAGGCTCCGTAGACTTCTTAATGTCCACATTGCGTCTGGTGGTCTTTGGGTCTTTTTATATCATTTATTTTCCAGTCTATCACTTTTACTTTGCTCCTTTGCCGCCCTCTATCTTACATATGTTTCCTGGCTATTGTTATTTCTTGTTTTTATTGCCTTTGTTATGCCATCTATCTGTGTTTTTTTAATCTATTTCCTGCATTCTTTTTTATATTTCAATCTAGGTGTCAAGGCTCCGTAGACTTCTTAATGTCCACACTACGTCTGGTGGTCTTTGGGTCTTTTTATATCATTTATTTTCCAGTCTGTCACTTTTTCTTTGCTCATTTGCCGTCCTCTGCACTACATATGTTTCTTTGCCATCGCTACTTTGTGTTTATAACTTTATATTGTCTCTATTATGCCAGCTACTTCTTTATATATTTGCTGCTTTCTTTTCTGTATTTCAATTTAAGTGCCAGTGTTCCGTGGACTGCTAAGTATCAACACTGCTTCTGGTGGTCTTTGGGTTATTATATTATTATTGGGTCATTGTTATATTAGTTAGTTTCCAGTCTGTCAATTTACGTCGTCCGTGTGCCGTCCTCTATCCTACGTATGTTTCCTGACCAGTGCTTTTTTTTGTTTTTTGTTCCCTTTATTGCGTCATCTACTTGTTTTTCTTCCATTCATTTACAGCTTCTTTTTTCTGTATTTCAATTTAAGTGTCAAGAATCCGTAGACTTCTAATTTCAATACCACATCTTGATTTATTTTTTATTTTTTTATATCAGTTATTTTGCAGTCTGTCAGTTTACTTCGTCCGTGTGTTGTCCTCTGTCGCTCATGTATGTCCTAACCATTGCATTTCTTGTTATCAATTTTCATTATTATGTCATCAACTTGCCTTTTCTTTGTCCATTTGCAGCTTTCTTATCTATTGTAATGGAATCCGGCATCAATCTCTACGCCCCTCTTTAGAACGTCTCAATTTCCTCTCCAAAGAGT
>NW_026111656.1:22500-47500 GCF_024679095.1 Eriocheir sinensis
TCGTGTTAGGGTGGCGGCACTGAACATCCATGACATTGTATTCCATACAAGACCGTATTTAAGCCTTGTATTGGGTGAGGATGCCCCGGGAGTCCAGTCTCTCTCTCTCTCTCTCTCTCTCTCTCTCTCTCTCTCTCTCTCTCTCTCTCTCTCTCTCTCTCTCTCTCTCTCTCTCTCTCTCTCTCTCTCTCTCTCTCTCTCTCTCTCTCTCTCTCTCTCTCTCTCTCTCTCTCTCTCTCTCTCTCTCTCTCTCCCTTTTTCATTGTAGGGTTACCGAGACAACATCTCTTGCACAACAAAACTTGCGAGAAAAGGCTGTCACCTCCTAAGCTTGTTTCATTCTTGAGAAGTCTCGCCTCTGAGGGAGGCTTTATTAATTAAATTCAAAATTCAAATTGTTCATGATCGATAACACGTCGGGAATGAAAAACATTGGCACAAAACTCAAGTGTAAACAAATATATTCAGATTGCTCCGGATTCTTTTTCACCCACATTCATTCCACATTCATTGGGTCGGTAAAACACGAGTGATATTTAAATTTTTTTTAAAAACATACTTGACCGCCACTTCCTCCACCTAAGGCAGAAATAAAGGGGAACGTCCTGATGGCTGTTTGATGTAATTTTACTTAGTCATAAGGACAGACTACCTAGTCCTGTCTGCGGGCTCTGTGTGGTATGAACTTGTGTGTGGATATGTAAATATATCCCCAGTTATCATGGGCAGAACAAACAATAGCTCACTAGTAGAGTCACTACCGTCCACTGACTCACGGGGAAAACAAACAATGGCTCACAATGTTTTATAGTAGAGTCTCAACCGTTCACTGACTCACGAGGAGGTAAACAAACATAGCTCACCATTTTTTTATAGTGGAGTCTCAACCGTTCACTGACTCACGAGGAGGAAAACAAACATAGCTCACCATTTTTTTATAGTGGAGTCTCAACCGTTCACTGAGTCACGAGGAGGAAAACAAACATAGCTCACCATTTTTTTATAGTGGAGTCTCAACCGTTCACTGACTCACGAGGAGGTAAACAAACATAGCTCACCATTTTTTTATAGTGGAGTCTCAACCGTTCACTGACTCACGAGGAGGTAAACAAACATAGCTCACCATTTTTTTATAGTGGAGTCTCAACCGTTCACTGACTCACGAAGCTCGCTGTTCTCCGAGTCTTTGTGTGGATTACGATCGAGGGCTTAAAAGAGGAGGAGGGGAGGGGAAGGAGGTGAAAAAATAAAATAAAGAGTGGGATAGAAGCGGATGGAGGGGATCAAGATGAAAAGACGAGGAGTTTGGTCGGATTGACGGGAGGATAGAGTACTTACTATCACTTGCGAGGCTGGAAAGAAGATACGGTAGACGAAAGAGAATGGAAGGGATAGGGAAGAGTGACGATGAAAGACGAGTGAAGAGATGAAATTAAAAGAGTTGCAGAGACGAGGCGCTTGGACGGATTGACTGGAGGGTAGATTACTTAGTCACTTGAAAGGTTGGAAGGAAGATACGGTTGACGAAAGAGAATGGAAGGGATAGGGAAAAGTGCCGATGAGGACGAGTGAAGAGATGAAATTAAAAGAGTTGAAGAGACGAGGAGCTTGGACGGATTGACTGGAGGGTAGATTACTTAGACACTTGAAAGTTTGGAAAGAAGATACGGTAAACGAGAGAGAATGGAGGGATAGACAAGAGTAGAGGAAAGAATATACAGACTGAGGAAAGATCAAGGAATAAAAGCAAAATAAGTCGCAAGAAAAGAAGGGGTATTAGAGATAAATAAAAGGTTGTACGGTGTGACACGTATGAATATACAGACTGAGGAAGAGACTTGGGAATTAAAACAAGACATATCGCAGGAAGAAAAGGTGTATCAGAGGAAAAAGGAAAGGTCTGCGGCATGATACGTATTGTCTCGTTCAAAAAACAAACAAAAATAATGACAAATGAAAAGGTAAAGGATAGTGGGACGGAGTGTATGTATAATGGCTGAGGTGAGGCGAGTGAGGATTTTGGATAAGATGGAAAAGGCTGCCTCAAGTTGGGGTATGGAAGTGTCGAAAGTGGAACCGAGTATCTAGTGGAGGGCGGAAAAGGAGAGACCGAAGGAGTGATGTGTGAGTGTCCAGGAGGTAGAGAAGACGAAGAAAAGGAAAGAGGAGACTAAAGAGTGATGTGGGAGTGACCAAAAGGAAGAAGGAAAGACTAGATGATGGGAAAACGAGGAAGAGGAAAGAGTAGACCTGAAGAGTGATGTGGGAGTGACCAAAAGGAAGAAGGAAAGATTGGATGAAGGGAAAACGAGGAAGAAAGAGTAGGCCTAAAGAGTGATGTGGGAGTGACCAAAAGGAAGAAGGAAAGACTTGATGAAGGGAAAACGAGGAAGAGGAAAGAGTAGACCTAAAGAGTGATATGGGAGTGACCAAAAGGAAGAAGGAAAGACTTGATGAAGGGAAAACGAGGAAGAGGAAAGAGTAGACCTAAAGAGTGATGTGGGAGTGACCAATAGGAAGTAGGAAAGACTAGATGATGGGAAAACGAGGAAGAGGAAAGAGTAGACCTGAAGAGTGATGTGGGAGTGACCAATAGGAAGTAGGAAAGACTAGATGATGGGAAAACGAGGAAGAGGAAAGAGTAGACCTGAAGAGTGATGTGGGAGTGACCAATAGGAAGTAGGAAAGACTAGATGAAGGGAAAACGAAGAAGAGGAAAGAATAGACCTGAAGAGTGATGTGGGAGTGACCAAAAGGAAGAAGGAAAGACTAGATGATGGGAAAACGAGGAAGAGGAAAGAATAGACCTGAAGAGTGATGTGGGAGTGACCAATAGGAAGTAGGAAAGACTAGATGAAGGGAAAACGAAGAAGAGGAAAGAATAGACCTGAAGAGTGATGTGGGAGTGACCAAATGGAAGTAGGAAAGACTTGATGAAGGGAAAACGAGGAAGAGGAAAGAATAGACCTGAAGAGTGATGTGGGAGTGACCAAATGGAAGTAGGAAAGACTTGATGAAGGGAAAACGAGGAAGAGGAAAGAATAGACCTGAAGAGTGATGTGGGAGTGACCAAAAGGAAGTAGGAAAGACTAGATGATGGGAAAACGAGGAAGAGGAAAGAATAGACCTGAAGAGTGATGTGGGAGTGACCAAAAGGAAGTAGGAAAGACTAGATGATGGTAAAACGAGGAAGAGGAAAGAGTAGACCTAAAGAGTGATGTGGGAGTGACCAAAAGGAAGTAGGAAAGACTAGATGATGGGAAAACGAGGAAGAGGAAAGAGTAGACCTAAAGAGTGATGTGGGAGTGACCAAAAGGAAGAAGGAAAGACTTGATGAAGGGAAAACGGAGAAAAGGAAAGAATAGACCTGAAGAGTGAGTTTGAATGACCAGGAGGTAGAGGGAAAGGGCTGATAAAGGGCATACGAGGGAAAGGAAAAAAGATACCGAATGAGTGATGTGGATTTTAATAGAAGGTAAAGAGAAGGAGATGAAGGGAAAACGAAGCAGAAAAAAAGGTCATGAAAAGGTTAAAAGTTGATGGGATTTGACGGAAAGAAAAAAAGTGTAGAAAGAATGTAGATGGAAAAAAAAAAAAAAGGTATTAAAACAACTTCTTTGAGCCTAGCAGCACTGCACTAGAAACATGATGCACTCTTTTCTAACGTTTTCCTGTTTTTTTTTTCTCTCTCTCTCTCTCTCTCTCTCTCTCTCTCTCTCTCTCTCTCTCTCTCTCTCTCTCTCTCTCTCTCTCTCTCTCTCTCTCTCTCTCTCTCTCTCTCTCCCACTTCTTTCTCTGGAGGTGTCGTCATTTTTTCCTTTCTCCATTCCTCACTTTTCCTCCATTCCTCACTTTTCCTCCATTCCGGTCATTTCCTGTTTATCTCTCTCTCTCTCTCTCTCTCTCTCTCTCTCTCTCTCTCTCTCTCTCTCTCTCTCTCTCTCTCTCTCTCTCTCTCTCTCTCTCTCTCTCTCTCTCTCTCTCTCTCTCTCTCTCTCTCTCTCTCTCTCTCTCTCTCTCTCTCTCTCTCTCTCTCTCTCTCTCTCTCTCTCTCTCTCTCTCTCTCTCTCTCTCTCTCTCTCTCATCTTTTATCCAGTGTTGTTATTTTTACCATTTTCCATTCCTCACTTTTCTTCCTTTCCGATCATTTCCTGTTTTCTCTCTCTCTCCTTTTATTCTGGTGTTATTTCTACCTTTCTTCATCCCTAAATTCTCTTCCTTTCCGATCATTTACTATTTCTCAATCTCTCCTTTTATTCTGCTGTTGTCATTTCTTTCTTTCTTCATACCTAACTTTTCTTCCTTCCCGATCATTTACTCCTTCTCAATCTCTCACCTTTGTTTCTAGTGCCTTTTATACCCCTTTTTTTCATTATTTTTCCTCCTTTCCTATCATTACGGCTCTAAGGGAAGGCAAACACCATGTATATTTTTCCACCTTCCATCATTACTCACTTTCCTTTCTTTCCATTCAATACGTCTCTTCATCAGGACAGGGACCATGTATACTCACGTTCCTGACTCGAGAGCTACACGTATGCTATAGTGTTTTCGTTAGCCCTCAAAAAACAACTCTCGAACCTCCACAAGACACTCGGAACTTGCTTGTATGCTAGTGATTATTGCATTGCCATAGAAGCATACCACCAATATATATATATTTTGAAGAACAAACAGCCTTTTTTTGTTTTAAGTTTACCGCTAACATGTGTATTTTAAAGAACGACCAACCTTCTTGATTTTAAGTATACCACCAACATGTATATTTCAAAGAACAATCTGATTTCTTCATTGTAAGTTTACCACCAACATGTATATTTTAAAGAACAACCTGACTTCTTCATTGTAAGTTTATCTCCAACATGTATATTTCAAAAAACAATCTGATTTCTTCATTGTAAGTTTATCACCAACATGTATATATTAAAGAACAACTTGATTTCTTCATTGCAAGTTTATCACCAATATGCATATTTTAAAGAACAACTTGACTTCTTGATCTTAAGTTTACCACCAACATGTATATTTTAAAGAACAACTTGACTTCTTGATCGTAAGTTTACCACCAACATGTATATTTTAAAGAACAACTTGACTTCTTGATCGTAAGTTTACCACCAACATGTGTATTTTAAAGAACAACTTGACTTCTTCATTGTAAGTTCATCACCATCATCTATATTTAAAGAACAAGTCTTCCCCATCGTCACCTCTTCTTTTTACTAATCTTTCTGTATCACACTTTCTTGGTTACAGTGAGACTAACAAATTTAGACGACCATTGAGATCACAAATAAATGTTCCTCATGGCACCTCACACTCCCTTTTCTCAACCTCATGCCCAATCCCACAACATCATAAAGCAATTGTCTGTTTTTTTGGGCGCATTGAAACTTAGGCAAATTACTCCTCTACGTAAGGGCAAGTAAAATGTCGAGAAAGATCACTTAATATTCCTTATGGCACTCGACTCCTTTATCTCAACATCATAATCAATCCCACTTCATCATAAAGCTTTCTTGTATATTTTTGGGGCGCTTTGAAACTCTAATTATTCCTCTACGTAAGGGAAATTAATATGTACAGGAAGATCACTTAATATTTCTTATGGCACTCGGCTCCTTTATCTCAACATCATAATCAATCCCACTTCATCATAAAGCTTTCTTGTATATTTTTGGGGCGCTTTGAAACTCTGACTAATTATTCCTCTACGTAAGGCCAAGTAAAACGTCCAAGAAGATCACAACTAAGTATTTACCATGGCACTTGATACTCCCTTTTCACAACATCATAACGAATCCCACTACATCATGAAGCAATTGTCTGTTTTTTGGGCGCATTGATACTCGGACAAATTATTCCTCTACGTAAGGGCAAGTAAAACGTCCAGGAAGATCACAACTAAGTATTAACCATGGCACTTGATACTCCCTTCTCTCAACATCATAATCAGAGCCACACCTTTATAAATCATTGTCTATATACCCGCTTAAGCCTTACATGTTCTCCCTCCACCACTGCCCTTGCTACCAGTCTTTAAGCTCCAGTTACCTATCCCGTAAGCCTTGCTGTTCATTACACGCCCTGCTGGCCGTCTCCCACTCACTCGCCTCCCGCCCACCGCTCCCTTCGTCTCCTCACTGACTTCCTCTTCCTCGCCACACCCTGTCAAATACCATCATCTTCATTTTCTCTATCTGATATATGCGGCCGTGGGGCAGTGATATATAAGGCTGTCTATAACTTTACCTTCCATTCTGACAGGTCCGCTCAATCCTCCCGAGCTTCTTATCATATGAGACGAAAGAGGTAGAGAGGGAGCCGTGGGGACACTCTAAGCCGCCCCCGAACACCTGAGACGCCTAGAGAGAAAATGGAAGTTAGTGAAAGCGTCCTCCAATCCCTTACCTACTTATCTCCCTCTTTCTCCCCCTCTCTACCCTTGTCACTATCTCGCGTTGTGTGTTTATGGTTAATGTGAAGAACCTGAGTGTGGTGGACTTACCTGGTTTGAAGGGACTGGAAGATGGGGAGGAAGTGGGATAGGGATGGAGAGTCGTTAGGTGGAAAGATGAGGTGGGTGAGGTACATGGGAAAAGTACATTAGGAAAGGAGAGCTGTATGATAGAGAGATGAAGTGTATGAAGTGTTTGGAATAAGGGCGATGATTGAAGGTGAGAAGTGAGAGTGAGTGAGAGTGAGAGATGAGGGAAGAAGAGCCGTAAGATAGAAGTGTGTAAGGAAGAGATTCGAAGATGGGAAGGAAGTGCAATATAGGAAAGGAGAGCCGTAAGATGGAAAGACAGAGTAGAAGTATATGGGAGAATTAAACATGGGGTTGTGAGACAGGTAGGAAGTGCAATAGGAAAGGTGAGCCGTGAGATGAAAAGATGAAGTGTCTGAAGTATATGGAAGAATTAAAGATGTGTAAGACAGTTAGGAAGTGCAATAGGAAAGGGGAGCCGTAAGATGGAAAGACAGAGTGGAAGTATATTGAAGAATTAAAGATGTGTAAGACAGGTAGGAAGTGCAATGGGGAAGCTGAGCCGTGAGATGAAAAGATGAAGTGGTCTCAAGTATATGGAGGGCTTAAAGATGGGAGGCTGTACGAGAGATGGGGTTGGGAATGTAGAACTGACATAGAGGGGGAGAGACGGGAGGTGGGAAAGAGACCCCTTGAGTAGAGGATGAAGGACGGATTTGGGGTGCGTGACAAGGAAAAGGGGGGTGGGGGGGAACCGTTTCTTCATTAAAACTTTGGCTAAGACTGTACCATGGATGGGAAGAGGGAGGATAGAGACGAATAATAGAGGAAGGGGAGAGAGAGAGAGAGAGAGAGAGAGAGAGAGAGAGAGAGAGAGAGAGAGAGAGAGAGAGAGAGAGAGAGAGAGAGAGAGAGAGAGAGAGAGAGAGAGAGAGAGAGAGAGAAACAGAGACTAGAAGCACAACGAGAAATAAAGAGAAAAAGAGAAACAGAGAGAGAGAGAGAGAGAGAGAGAGAGAGAGAGAGAGAGAGAGAGAGAGAGAGAGAGAGAGAGAGAGAGAGAAATCATTAGCCAGTATGTTTACCTGCCTCTCCTCCTTCTCTTCGCTGCCGTCGCCCTCCGCCGCGCTCCTTACCGTCCTCCATTGTGTGTCCTCTCCTCCTCGGCTTGTCCACTCGTAGTCTGCTATTCTTTCCCTCCGCTCCGTCTTTCCTTTCCTCTCGCAGCGCCGTCTTCCGCGTCTTCTGGTTTCGTCTACATTTCTTCTCCCGGTCCGCCAATTATCTTGTGTTGATTTTTCATTAGTTATTCATTCTTTCATCCTTGGTACCTTTGTCTGCAAAAATGTGTGTTTTTTGCTTAGAGTGTACTTTTGGAGAACTTCCCGTGAATAATTTACACACTCTGAGTTCTCATACCAGGCAGGAAACTGTTTAACGTTTATCGAGGAAATTCACAAGCAAAAGAGTGGCTGAGTGGTAGCGTGCTGGGCCCACATTCACCACGTGATGGACGACGCGAGTTCGAATCCCCACGCTACCACCTCCGATTTTTCAGTCACCGCCGAGTGGCTTAAAACTACCCACATGCTGTCCTGAAGACCACCCATCAACCCGGACTCTAGAGGAAACCGTCCAAGTTAATCAAGAACGAGTTCCGGGGGGCAGCATGAGCCAAGAGAAGATGGCGCCACTATAAACACTTGCCTGCGCCATGATGGGCTGGGGCCGAACACCATCCAGGCCCCTCAAGCAAGCCTACCGGCGATATAGGTTCAGACGTAAAAAAAAAAAAAAAATAAATAAACTTCCAAACACAGGAATAGAAGAGGAATGGAATGAAAGATGAAAACACTGGGAGTAACAATTATTTTTTTCTTGTACGGGATAATATACTGACTGGTATCATGTCTATGTATATAATTATATACATACAAACATTTGTTATACACAGCCTTCCGTCCCCCAGAGCCGCCTGTGAGGGGTCAGCAGGGTTGGGCCGGCTCCGGGGGCATGAAGGTCACAGGAACAGACACAGGGAAGGTCGAAGCAACGTCACACTCAGTCAGCTGTGCCACTCCGGCGGGTGACGGGACGGGACGCTCAGGGATAAGAGAGCTGGCGGGGAGGCGAGGTAAAGGTTCTCTATTAGCTTCAGCCTTTTTGCTTTATATTGACGTTACCGTTGAGGGTTAAGGCGAAGGCGTGTAAATACGTGATTGCAGGGATTAGCATCTTTCGTGGAGGCGGGGGAGGGGAGCGGGAGGGGGAGAGAGGAAAACCACTTACATTCCACACTGTTGTCCACTTCCAAATCCACAAATTGAGGCATTGAGGTGTAACTGTCAAACAAAACTTGACCGACTCTCTCTCTCTCTCTCTCTCTCTCTCTCTCTCTCTCTCTCTCTCTCCTCACGTTTATAGGGGGTAAAGGGGGTTGGGATAAGGCAAGCACTATCCCTTAGCGTCCCGGCGTGGGGCTCAGGTGCCGGGGTGGCGAGGGGGGGGGCGGGGGTCACGTTCTGTTGGGCTCAAGGAGTGAGGGGAAGAGGGCGCAAGGCCTCGCCCAAAAGAAGGACAGGGGGCGTCGCGCCGAATCCACCTCACCACAAAACGCGCGCCCGGCGTACCCCGGCGCTGACAAAGCAGTGACGTCATCCGCGTAAGGAGTGACGTCACGCCTTATACAAGTGTGACGTCGTAGAATAACCACATCGTGCCGCCTCCTCTTTCTCCTCCTGCATTGGCGGTACTCGCAAAGGCTCCGCGTCGTGTGATGGAGAGGCGGGGGAGCACAAGGAGGAAAGCATGAATGAAAGGTTATAATGACGGAGGGAAGGGAAGTACGAGAGCCTCTGCGTGTGGCGGCAATACACGTACACACACACACACACACACACACACACACACACACACACACACACACACACACACATACACCTGGTGGCCTGGCAGCGTCCTACATCACGCCTCAGAAGAGCTCGCAACTAGTAGGGTTAGTAAGGGAGGGGAAAGAGGAGGGGGGGAGGAGGAACAGGAGGGTGGAGGTAGGGGGAGATAACCACCACCCTCTCTGTCCCACTAACTCCTTTCTTCAGCAAATCCTCCGTCCCTCACCGCCGACTCCCCTCCTCGCTCCCTCCTCCTCTCAGCACCCCGCGAGTGGAATATGTATGTATGAAAGTTTTGAGTATTCATAGCGACTATTCAGGATTGGACTAAAACACAGCAAACTTGGTGAATATAGGGCGTTGCTCCGCCTGTCCAACCCTTTCCTCCGTCCCTTCTTCCCTCTGAATGCGCGCGCAAATTATGTGTGTGTGTGTGTATAAGGCTTCTGTGAATACTGTTCTTCGCTCCTCCTAGGCACATGCATGTAAAATATGACAAGAACAATGGCGGGTAAGATCAAAGGGGAGATGATGTCTCGTCTTGTGGTTGAGGACATTTCAGTTATGATCCTCTCTGCCTGACTATATTCTGGACAGCTAGATAGAAAAAGGTTCTCTCTCTCTCTCTCTCTCTCTCTCTCTCTCTCTCTCTCTCTCTCTCTCTCTCTCTCTCTCTCTCTCTCTCTCTCTCTCTCTCTGTTTGGCTGTCTGTGTGTACGATGGTATGTTATCTAATAATCCTGTGTCTGTCTGTCAGTCATTGCATCACTGCTTCACCAAACCATCGCTACCATCGCCACCTTGGTCCGCTTCCGCCACATAATGAAGTTTTCAAGTATCAAAAATATTTGCCTTCATTACATATAATAATTACTCTTCCCTCTTCTATCTTCCCTGTCGATTATGGTCACTACTTTTACTCACTTGGTATGACAAGTCGTGCTGGAGGTATACTGAATATATACATCGTGGAGGGGTCGTGCCTGGGTTTGAACCCAGCATATACGCGTAAACCCTGCATCTTGTTTACTAATTACTGTGTTGTGTGTTTTATGTGTGAGTGAAACACGAGAACAACCGACGCATTAAGCTTGCACGCACCCGGAAGAAAGGAGGAGAGGGGGAAGGGCGGGGAATCGCGCGGAATAAAGCAGGTTTTGAAGCAGCATCAAGCAAGCCTAAACAAACGTTTGATTCCAAACACTGAGTCGCCTGGCGTGCTCTCTTGGCGTCTCGACGAACCAATGGCTTGTCAAACACAGACCCATCAAGGCGGCGCGTCCCTCCGCCACACACACACACACACACACACACACTTTTGAACATTCTCGAGACGATCGCGGGAAGCGAAAAGCGTGTACGTCACGACAACGAGGAGACTGGCGTGCACTGTAACTGGTGTACCGAGGAGTCTGACATAGCGTTGTACTGAGTGTCGGTGTCCGCTGTCCGGGGCGGGGCGCGGCGCCCCGGGGCGGGACTGGGGCTCGCCGGCCGCTCAGTCACGTGCGCACCTCACCGGGTTATATTTATATATGTATATATATGTATATTTATATATTATATGTATATATATTTACACACTTACAAATCTAATTACACAAACGCACACGCCTCCGGCCTGAGCACACAGGAACACATGGCCGCTACCGCCGCGCCCCACAAGCTGGTCTTGTCTACAGATATCACAGATAATTGAGTAGCTTTGCGGCGTCGCCTAGTGCACTAAGGCGTTACGTGATGTGTAGGTCACCCTTGAGGATGCGCATGAAGGTCTTCTTAAATTGCTGGTTAGCCAGGGCGTCGCAACAGGGGTTGATGGGGCTGTTGGCGTCTCAGAGAAAGTAAGCCAACAAGTAGTCATGCGTGTTGGTGCACGGGCAGAAGCCCTCGGCGATGGCTACGAGATGGTATGGCGTCCAGCAGGCCACACACGCCCCAGAATAATGGAAATAGTTCGTAGTTTTTTGTTGGCGAGATTTTCCGACTTGGAGCGGTGTCGTTTTTCTCCTTCGCTTTTCTTCTTTTTTCTTGAGACTTCGAATAGATTTAACGATGCCCTTTTAGATCCCTTAAGAGAGCCCTTGATGGAGCTTTGGGCATCTGATGGCATCGCGATGGAGCTCGGCTTGTCCCTCTCTAGTGACGACGCCTCCGTGCGGGCCACGCTCGTCACCGTCTTGTTGGAGTTGACGTTGTGGGTCGTGATGAGCTGGTTCGTGGGCCCTGCTGACGAGCCGCCCGACTTTCCTGCCTCTGTTGTACTTCCGTTCCCCTTCGGACGCTGGGGAGTCGCCGGCACGGGTGAGTTGGTGTTGATGGAGCTGCTCGATATATTGTTGACGGCGTTGGCGGCGCTGTTGGCCGAGGTGGTAATTAAATTGCCCTTCTTTGGGCTGATAGGGCTGGTGTGCCGGTCCGTTCCCGCCAGGCTGGTGACGGCGGTGCAGGCGTGGATGATGGAGGTCACCAGCACATTGGTGGAGTGTTCGGACGACTCGTCTCTATCGCAACATTCGTCGTCGGCGTCCACTGACTCGTCCGCCTCCTCGATGCTCATCTCAAGGTCCTCGTCGTCTGAGCGGGACTGCATCCGACTGATCTTGCGGTGGATGCTGTGCGGCGTGGTGAGGGAGGAGGTGAGAGAGCGGAGGGTGGGCGAGGTCGGGCTGTGGAGGGTGGCCGCCCACACGGAGGAGGGCGGGTCTTCCACCACAGGAGAGGGTAGAATGATGGAGGATTCATCCATGAACCGCAAGTCTCCTGTGTCTAGGCCTGTCAAAATATCGTAGGCCATAGGGCCATAGTTAAGAGCGGAGGGCGGCCGCGTTGTGCAAATGCTGCTGACGCTCATGTTATCAGCAAACATGGCAGGCGGAGCGATTAGCCGCTCGTCTAGACCATCCGTGGGCGTGGAGGCGGCTAAGGGTAGGATGGGAACAGTGCTGATAGGTCGCAGTGGGAGTGAAGTTGGGTGTAGGGGCTGCTGGGCGGGTGGTTGGGGCGACTGCTCACCATTGGACTGCACGCTCATCGTCTCGTCGGAATGGCCACTGTTGTCTTCCTCGTCTTTTGAAAAGTCTGCAGACATTCGTTTCGCGAGCGGGGCGGTGGCAGCACCAAGGGTCACATCCAACAGGCCGTGTCCCTGCAGATTGGCCTCATGAAGAGCCACATCAGGCAGGATGGACGCCTTCTTCGGGGAGTGGCGCTGGTGATCAGAGAAGGGCAGAGAACGTGCTAGGGACACTGCGAGTGCCCCAACGCCAGTGTCGGAGGAAGAGCTGCCCTCTTGGGTCGTAGAGGTGTCCAGGACGCTCTGCTCCGGGATTTTGGGCAGTGTGTCAGTCGTGGGTGTCTTTCTGTGCTGCGGGGGCGGGTCAAGGCGCGGCACCGAGTTGTTGCCCATGCCGGGCTTCTTGGCTTGCGGCACCTGACTGCTCTCTTCGTCTGATTCAAAAGCCGGGCTGCTGGATCTCTCAGATTTCTCGGCTTGCTCGTTACGGCGCTCAGAAAAACTCGTCGTCTCTGTTGTCTTGGAGGAAGTTTTTTGACTTGAGGAAGAGTCGCTAACGCCAGAGCCCCCCTGCGGCGCCTGGGGGGTCGGGTTGTTGGGTACCGGCGGCGGGGCGGGCTGGGGCTTGTCCTGGCTGAGCAGCGTGCTCTGTGTCTTGCTCATGCCCAAGCCGGCCGTGCGTCCCGCCATGCCCGCCATGCCTCCCGCACTCAGGGCCACTAACGTCTGCATCTTTCGGTGCTTCGCCTCGGACTTTTTCTGCATGTCGTAAGCGGTTTTGTAGATGCCAGCGTAGAGCACGAAGAGCACGACGAGGGTGACCCAGTAGTAGGTGACGATGAGTGCCGTGTTAAACACCGGGTCCCTCAGGAACTGCACCTGGCACTCGTTGTGGAGCAGCGAGCGGTACCCCACGAAGTGCTCCCACCCGAAGATACTGATGAAGAAGAGCAGCGCCGGTATGATCCACACCATCGCCACCATCACCATCACCTTAGTCCGCGTCCGCCAGCCGCGGTACTTGGCAGCGATCTTGACGGAGCAGAACCGGTCGATGGTGATAAGGAGGACTGTGTACTGTGACGCGAGGCAAACAGTGTAGTCGACGGAGAGCCACAGGTCACACAGGATGGGGCCCAGCGTCCACTCTCCCATCAGGACGTAAACGGTGTAGAAGGGCATCGATATTGAGCCGATGATCACGTCCGTCATGGCGAGGGAGGCGATGAAGTAGTTGGAAGGCTGGCGGATAGCTCGCTCCACGATGAACGACAGCAGCACCAGCAGGTTCCCGCCCACCGTCAGGATCATGCAGCAGGCGAGGCATATGGCGATGAGCACAGTCTGCCACAGCTCGAAGGGCGGCAGGACGGTGGTCGGCCCCTCCGTGGCGCTGCTGTTCGCCATGGAGCACTCAATGGAGTTGTTGTTACCCCAGCAAGTGGCATTTTCCCCCCACAGGTCGGAGGAGGCGTTGAGGTAGCTAATAGAAGGGTCGTTTAGCCTGGTGCGTCCCCCTCCCCCGCCGCTGCCGCCACCCTCCCATGGCACCAGGAAAGGCAGCAGCGTGGTGCCCCCGCCGCCCAGGGGGTCCCCGAAGGGTGCCGTCATGTTGAAGGGCGCCTCGCCATCACCTGCACCGCCGTCCCTCACCCGCTGCTGCTTCCTGTAAGAGAAGACACCTGTTAAAAGACATGTCCACATCTCCTCCTCCAACTCCTCCTCCTTCTCCTCCTCCTCCTCTTTCTTCTCCTCCTCCTCCTCCTTATCCTTTTCCTCCTCGTTGTTCTCTTTCCTTTTTTCTCCACCTTGTATATCATAATCTACACTCAGGGTGTGATTCCATGACCCTATTTTAGGATATTCTTCTTCGTAGGACGCTGCTAGATCACCATGTGTGTGTGTGTGTGTGTGTGTGTGTGTGAGAGAGAGAGAGAGAGAGAGAGAGAGAGAGAGAGAGAGAGAGAGAGAGAGAGAGAGAGAGAGAGAGAGAGAGAGAAAAGTCCAATTTCAAGAGCGATTACAATAAAACAAGGACAACTAGAGGAGCACTAATCTTTTGGCCACTCACTCCTATTTTCTTTTACAGGAGCAGTTCTTATAACGGACATTTTTGTTTTTGTTTTTTTTGTTTTTGCCCTCAAGCTGCTTTCTGTACTGCAACAACAACAACAAAAAGTAAATCTGAACGCGCTCACCCTTCATGTTGCCAGGCTGCTTCACTACAACACACACACACACACACACACACACACACACACACACACGCACAAAAGAAGGCACAGACAAAAACGAAAACAAGTGAGGAGAGGCAAGAACGACGGTAAGAAGCACACTCAAACAAACACCCACAAACAAGCAGACACACTGTGGGTCGTATTATAAAACATTTCGTCGCCCAAGTTCACATATTTGACAAGCCTTTCGTAGGAGTTGTGAGCATTTCCAGGAGTAGTTGTATATCCCTGGTGGTGGTTTGACCGTTCCTCTGTACCATGAACCTAAAGAAACACTCGTAAGAAAAGGATTGACCCCCTCTTTGACCTTTAGAAATAGATGATGTGAGAACTGAAAGTATCTTATAATACCAACCACAGACCCAAACTGACAGGTCCAGGGAGGCAGCAACAACGACAATATACATACAAGCTAACAAACAGACAAAGACAGACAGTATATCCTCGGCAACTTTTTAACACCTAGATATTGTTATTTTATGATCGTTTATTACAGCAGAACCAGGTAAATGTTTTTTTATTTTTATTTAGGATTGATGAGCAAACATTCATCACGAGCAAAGCAGAGGGGATTTTAGTGAATTGAAGCACATAATCTAGGAAAAGAATGATTGTTTACTTTTAGCGGGCTTTTTTTCATTATTGTTTTCTTTTTTTTTGCCCTTGAGCTGTTTCCTTTGCTGTTAAAAAAAGTATTACTATTTTCTTATGAGTAAAATTTTGTGTGATTAAGTTATGTTTACGACTGATGTGCGGAAGTGCGTCAGTGAAGCTTAAGTGGGCCCTGTTTTTTTTTTTTTTTTTTACAAACATCATATAACAGTTCATACTATCCGTTAAAATAACTAGGAACAGAAACATTAAAAGTAAATGTTTTTGTTTGTCTGTTGGGCCTTGACCTTTGACATATGACCTTGATTCTATACAGCGATCTACTTTAGGTCAGCATACAAGCACACACCAAGGTCAATGAACCCGTATCGAAACATAGTCGGGCTTGATTCTTTTAAAACCAGTATGCAAAATCATCACCTTTAGTAACCCTAGTTTTCTATAGTCTTTGCAGGCTTACCATTGTTTGATAAATCCGAGAGGGAATTTTATCTATCAGGACGTCTCTCTACCTGAAATTGACCTCTTTTTTTGGCGTTTCGTTCTGTGTTCTTTCATTGGAGCAGTGTCTAACGGGTCTTTTTATTCTTGTTTTTGTTTTTTTCCTTTAACCCGGTAGCAGCGACGGGCCATATTTGTGGCTTTACCGTGCAGCAGCGACGGGCCAAATTTGTGCCATGATTTAACCCACCCCAAATAGATGATACATAACCTGATCACAAATGCTTTGATATACATTATGAAATGGTTTGTGTGAGGGGTGATTTTTTCTCATTTTCTCGCTTGGGGGGACCATTAATTAAGAAACATGATCCCCGCTGCTACCGGGTTAAGCTGCCTCCCTTGTTGAAAAAAATGTATATATGCAAATGGTACGTGGAGTGAAGGGCTAATTCCCAGAGAGTCCGTGGTAGTAAAAAGTTGAACCATTGAGCTAGAGTGATGACAGGATTAACACAACCAGAGGGACAACGTTGAGAAGCCGCGTGTAGCCTCCACTGCATGAGGGAAGGAGGCGAGAGTGTGTGCCGGACAAAAGGTCGTATTACTAAACATTTCTTCGCCCTAGTTAACACATTTGACAAGGCTTTCGCAGGAGTTTTGGGCATTTTCAGGAAATAGTTTTATGCCCCTGGTGGTAGTTTGACCCTTCCTCTGTACCATGAACCTGAAGAAACACTCATTAGAACCTGACTGATACCCTCTTTGACCTTTAGAAATAATACCGACCAAAGACCCCGCAAAGATAGGGCGTTTTTTTTTTACCCTGAAGTGGCCCGTTTGCCCCTCCAAGGATCAGATAGGGAAAGATGCCCCGTGACTCAGGAAGGAAAGTCACTGGGTTCTGGTTTTACGCCGTGCCATCGTTTTCTTTTCTCTCTCTCCTTATTTGTTTCTTTGTTGTCCCTTTTTCCTTCTTGTTCTTCTTGTTTTTTCAAGGCCCTGAAGAACATAAGCTTGCATTGACCGACATTGATACCAGCGAAGTGCGTGCGTACCTGCAGAAAATAGATCCAAATAAATCTCAGGGCCCCGACAATTTATCTCCTCGCGTGTTGAGAGAATGTAGTCAACAGCTAGAGTTACCCATAACATTAATATTCAACAAGTCATTAGCACAGGCCAGTGTGCCTCTCGAGTGGAAAAAGGCCAATATTACCCCGATCTTTAAAAAAGGAGATAAAAAACAAGCCAGTAATTATCGTCCTATCAGCCTTACGTCTGTCCTAATTAAACTATTCAAAAAAATGATCAGGGATAAAATGATCACTTTCCTTGAAACAAATGATTTGATAACTGATAGTCAGCACGGATTTCGTAGTAATCGGTCTTGCCTTACCAACCTATTAACTTTTTTCAACGATGTTTATACATGTTGGGACGCCCGAAGCCCATATGACGTACTTTACCTAGATTTTCAGAAAGCGTTTGATAAAGTTCCTCACGTTAGGCTTATTTCTAAACTGCGTTCCCACGGTATTAACGACCATCTATGTGCGTGGATTCATGACTGGCTCACCGACAGAGAACAACGTGTAGTTCTTAATGGTGAAGCATCGGATTGGCAACCCGTCACCAGTGGCGTGCCCCAAGGTTCGGTCCTGGGGCCAACACTATTCATAATTTACGTGAACGACTTAGAAACTGATATTCTATCAAAAGTAGCCAAATTCGCCGACGACTCCAAATTAGGAGGTACGGTAATGAACAGTCAAAGTTGCGAAAAGATTCAATCAAACTTAATAAGACTTGCCGACTAAGCGAAAAATGGCAAATGAGTTTTAACGTAGATAAATGTAAAGTAATGCACATAGGTGAAAAAAATCCTAACTTTAAATATCAGATTCAAGGACATGAGCTCAGCGAAGTAAAACAAGAAAAAGATCTTGGTGTCATTATCAGTAACACTCTTAAAATGAGTGATCAATGTTCTGCAGCGAGTAAAAAAGCCAATATGATGTTGGGATTAATCTCAAGAGACTTTGATTATAAATCACCCGAACTTATGAAGAGATTATATTTAGCATTTGTAAGACCACACCTAGAATACGCCGTTCAGTTCTGGTCACCGAACTTTATCAAAAATCAAGTTTTGCTAGAAAGGATACAGCGACGAGCAACCAAACAAATTCCAGCGCTCCGAAACTTGCCATATGACGAGCGTTTAAAGCGTTTAGATATGTTTTCCCTAAAAAAGCGAAGGATAAGAGGGGACTTAATTGAAGTGCTCAAAATTCTTAAATTCTTAATGGATTCGACAACACTAACCCAGATAGTCTATTTCAGAGAGACACCAACACAATAACACGCAGCAACGGTATGAAGTTAAAGGGAAACCGATGTAACACCTTGGTGCGCAAAAGTTTTTTCAATAATAGAGTCGTCGATCACTGGAATAGACTCCCACCGTCAGTAGTTAGCGCACAGAGTATCAATAGCTTCAAGTCTTCATTGGATAAGTACTTCAGGGATATAAGATTACACTGACCCTTCTTCGCATGTTTTCCGACAGATTGCAGCAAGACGTCAACCTAAATTCATATTATTATCCCCCACAACCTAGATTGCAAGTAGCGAAAGTCAACAATAGAGTAAAGCAACAGTTAATGTCCGCATGACAGGTGGAGTGAGGTGTGGGTGCAGTAAGGTGACAGGTTACTGGAGCCGTGCCTAGTACCGCCGGTAAAACGAAGATCAAGCCTCCACCTGTGCCCCTGAAACTACACCTCACCCATCGTGAGTATTAGGGGGGATCCTGAGGCTGCCCTGTGTAGGCCACTCGTCCTCTTCCATTCTCCTTGTGTTTCTGTGTTCTTATGTTATTATGTAATTAAGTCATTTTCCCCCACAGCTTAGGTAAGTAACTTTGGTAAGTTAAGGGTAGTAATTTCCTCTTATTTCTCTCTTTACTGTAAAATTTCCATGTCCCTTTCTTCCTTAAAGGTACATGGTGTTCTCTTCTAACTATTTCCTGCCGGCACGTTGCCGGAAGGAGAGGTGGGTGGGGAGGAGCCTTCATCTTTTCTGTCCTGTCCTGCCACACGTAGATTACTAGTAGTAGCGGTAGTAAACAGACACCCCCGCCATAGACCGATAGGTCTTCTGGTGTCTATTCTTCCTATGTATTCCTATGTATTTTCCTTCTTCATTTTCGTCTTTTCTTGTTCTTTTCTTCTTCTTCTTCTTCTGCTTCTTTTTCTTTTTCTTTTTCTTTTTCTTTTTCTTCTTCTTCTTCTTCTTCTTCTTCTTCTTCTTCTTCTTCTTCTTCTTCTTCTTCTTCTTCTTCTTTTTCTTTTTCTTTTTCTTTTCTTCTTCTTCTTCTTCTTCTTCTTCTTCTTCTTCTTCTTCTTCTTCTTCTTCTTCTTCTTCTTCTTCTTCTTCTTCTTCTTCTTCTTCTTCTTCTTCTTCTTCTTCTTCTTCTTCTTCTTCTTCTTCTTCTTCTTCTTCTTCTTCTTCTTCTTCTTCTTCTTCTTCTTCTTCTTCTTCTTCTTCTTCTTCTTCTTCTTCTTCTTCTTCTTCTTCTTCTTCTTCTTCTTCTTCTTCTTCTTCTTCTTCTTCTTCTTCTTCCTATTCTTCTTCTTCTTCTTCATCTTTTATTCCTCTCCTTCTTCTTCCTCTTATTCTTATTCTTTTTGTTATTATTTTCATTATAATTATTATTATTATTATTATTATTATTATTATTATTATTATTATTATTATTATTATTATTATTATTATTATTATTATTATTATTATTATTATTATTATTATTATTATTATTATTATTATTATTATTACTATTACTACTACTACTACTACTACTACTACTACTACTACTACTACTACTACTACTAGTACTACTACTACTACTACTACTACTATCAATAGTAAAATTAATAATGAGAGCCATATATATTCATGAACTCATGACAATAAGAAAGATGCTTTTCCACCATCCATCAACATTTTGGTACATTTTTTGTTAGAAAAAATAACATTCTTTGTTGATCTGCTGGCCACGGTCAAATACGCAAATACGACAAAAATCTGTTTATTTTTATCACGTGTCTTAGTGTGTGTGTGTGTGTGTGTGTGTGTGTGTGTGTGTGTGTGTGTGTGTGTGTGTGTGTGTGTGTGTGTGTGTGTGTGTGTGTGTGTGTGTGTGTGTGTGTGTGTGTGTGTGTGTGTGTGTGTGTGTGTGTGTGTGTGTGTGTGTGTGTGTGTGTGTGTGTGTGTGTGTGTCGTAACATTAAGCGGAGGCATGTAGCAAGCAAGTTAATTGGTGAAAGGATCATGAAAAAAAAAACTAGAAAAAGATGTCAACCCAAGTAACATCATAAATTTAAGAGGATAAAAACACTCGGGTGAGGGAGAGGAGTCGATGAGGTGAACGGGCCTTGAGTCCGTTTAATTAAATGAGTGAATGGTTCCTCCCCAACACACGCGGAATACACCCTCAATGCTGGGGCGGACAGCGCTTTTATATATAAGTGGCTTCACTGTGAGAGATAATTATAAAGCTTTGAGTTAAGATAGTGAGTAAGCGATAGACCAAGACTTCATGATTAATGTAGAAGCGGGGGAGAGCTGAGAGTGGATTCCTGTTCTTATTTTTATTCTTATTCTTATTAGTAAAATTAAGAATCATAACTTTAGTGTATTCATTAGTCAAGGAAAATATGAAAGATCCCTATATGGATTTGACAGTTGGAGAATTCCGAGACATTAAGCATCATTAGGTCAAATGGTTGCATTCTGAACAAATAGAAGTAAATAATGTGATATATATATTTTTTTAAAAGTGATGGGCCGAAGAAAGGCTGCTGGAATCCTAGTGTTGCTGCGTGACTTTAGGAAGGTCAAGCGGCTCGAAAACACAGACAGAGACAGACAGACAAAGTAGGCAGTTCAAGGGCACAAAAAGAAAAAAAAGACTGGTATATTGCAACCCCCATATTAACACGGGTTACAGCTGTCAAGACGTAAAACAAAAAGAAGAATGAATCACAAAATTGCCATTGCATGAAGGCTGAAGTAATTTGTTGTTCTCCTGCCTTAGGCGCGCACGAGGCAGCCAATCAGTATAATGGCTGTTTTCAGGTCACCCCGCGCCCTGCCGGTGCGTGCAGGTTTCAGTTTCCCTGACTCCCGAGATCAAGCTTCTTCCCGTTCATTTACGTGATTTGTATCTTCTAAGTTGTAGCTGTGATATATTCTAAAGCAAAGAGGAGGTGATGAAAAGTTATGCTTTCACAGCAATGAAAATGAAAGATGTGTGTGAATTTCCGTGAAGTATAAATGTGAAACAGTCACAGGAAAATGTATGTATCTCGTCTTTTAATACACACACACACACACACACACACACACACACACACACACACACACACACACACACACACATGCAGCAGCGTGTCTGTTATACGGCACGGAGGCTGGAAGCTTTGCTATACCTGGCACTGGCTGATGACACTTGATAATTAAATTTAATAGCGATGAAAAGGAAAAAAAAAAAAACTCTGTAGATCCCTAAGTCATACTCTTTGTTTCTGTCTGAATAACTGTAATCGGTCTAACTATTCCCACTCTTTCTATATTATACCTTCTTTTGGCAACCAAGCAATTAGTCCATCTGGATATCAATTTATCTTTCTATACCTACGTGTTTCTCTCTCTTTCTATATATACTGTCCACCTCTCTATTTAGCTGTATATTTCACTCCCTATTCACTATCTACGTATCTGCTTGACTACCTAGTTGTCTGTTGATCTGAATCCCCGTCTGTCTACCTCCTTTTTTGATCTAACTGTACGTTTATACATCTGAGAGAGAGAGAGAGAGAGAGAGAGAGAGAGAGAGAGAGAGAGAGAGAGAGAGAGAGAGAGAGAGATGCATCAGAAAGCCAGTTGACTCGTAACGAAGCTGGCTGCTTTAGGGATTTGGTTAATTCTGTGGCACCTCTGTGACCTGCGAAACAGATTGAAGCACTTGCTGTACGCACGTGTGAAAGGTAAGGTAAGGCGACTCTTTTCGGAACAACTTAACGATTAATGAGATTCTGGTAGTGGATAATTTTCGCACTTGCTAATTCTACAGTAAGGTAGATCCACTGGCTGATGACTATAAAAAAAAACTACCGATGTGAACACTGCATCGCCTCGTTTTTTTTTTATTTTGTTTTTTACGTGAACACCTATAGCGCCGGTAGGCTCTCTTGAGGGACCTGGATGGTAGTTGGCCCCTGCCCGTCATGGCGCAGGCAAGTGTTTATAGTGGCGCCATCTTCTTGAATTGTTCGTCCGATATTTCTAGTTCACGGGTTGGTTTGATGCCGAGAAAACTTAAGCTTGATTAACGATACTAAGCTTACTCAGAAAAGGGGAGAGAGGAAGTGTTCAGGTTTTATGAAGAGTAGAAATGTTAACTTCGCAATGAATAAGTGGTCAGAATATTTGCTACTGTAAGTATTTATAAAGCTCACGGCATTGCTTTGAGTTTAATAGGTAAGGTTAGGTAAGGTTAGGTTAGGTTAGGTTATGTTTATGGATGAAAGGGTTAGTAAAAGCTTGAATAGAGGTTAGGTAAGGTTAGACTAATGGATGATGGGGTTAGAAAAGGCTTGATGGTGGGGCTAGGAAGGCTTGGATGAAGGTTAGGTAAGGTTAGGTTGCCTCTCTTTTTCACTACTTTACAGTACGTAATAAAAAGCCTTTCCAGGTCACGCGATGATGAAACCGGGAGTTGAAAATGAGAAATACACATGAAAAAGTTTTGCGCATTAGCCTGCCAGTCCAGGAATCACAAGGAAAGGGAAATGCAAGAATGAAAGGACAAAGTTAAAATTTCGAAGTCATAGCCCAAAAGTTACATTTCTCTCTAATGGGAAGAGCCTTCAGAATGTGGGATTAAGCCCGGGGAGGGGGGGGGGCGGGAGGAGGATTGAACCCAGCCCTTTTAACACGAGAGAGAGAGAGAGAGAGAGAGAGAGAGAGAGAGAGAGAGAGAGAGAGAGAGAGAGAGAGAGAGAGAGAGAGAGAGAGAGAGAGAGTGGCGACCCTCTCTTTCTTACTTGGGCGCTGATCAGGTGCGACGGACCTGAGCCTCTTGGGGATGTGCCTCGGGGGTCTGGACTTGTGAGAGGAGAAGAAGAGAACGCGGGGCAAAGGAGGAGGAGGAGGAGGAGAAGGAGGAGGGGGAGGGGGAGGAGGAGGAAGAGGAGGAGGAGGAGGAGGAGGAGGAGGAGGAGATTAAAATATGTCACCTTTCAAAGCAAAGACACTCCCTCCCTCCTTTCATTCTTCCCCTCTTATCCTTTTCGCCTTTCAACGCCCCCCACTTCTCTTTCTTTACCGCCTCATCTTTTCCGGCTTTTTTTCATCTCACTTCTATCCCATTCCTCTCGTCTTAATTTTCGTCTCCTCCACAATATCTCTCTTATGTTAAATGAAATAGGAAAAATATACTGCGTGGAGTCTCAGGGTTATATATTTTTTTGTTTTGCGTACCTCGCCTCACCTGATATTTGAAGCCAGTGAGCGTTAGGCAGTGCAAAGGATCCTGTTATTTGCAGTAGATCGTTTACGAAATAATGAAAAATTTGTTCCCTCTTCTTTGCTAAATTAACACGGTAGCAGCGGGGATCACGTTTCTTAATGGTCCCTCTAAGCGAGAAAAATGAGAAAAAAATCATCACTCACACAAGCCATTTCAAAATATATATCAAAGCATTTGTGATCAGTTTATGCATCATCTATTTTGGGGGGTTTATATCATGGCACAAATTTGGCCTGTCGCTGCTACACGGTAAAGCCACAAATTTGGCCTGTCGCTGCTACACGGTAAAGCCACAAATTTGGCCTGTCGCTGCTACACGGTAAAGCCACAAATTTGGCCTGTCGCTGCTACACGGTAAAGCCACAAATTTGGCCTGTCGCTGCTACACGGTAAAGCCACAAATTTGGCCCGTCTTTGCTCTGAGTTAATAATTATAAATATTTACAGGTTATACAAGTCTTGAATAATATGCTTGGTTTCCATTTGTAATAATCAACAGTTAACTCGAACGGCTTCAACAGTTAACTCGAACGGCTTCAGTCTGTATTTATCCAATTGAATCATATTTTGCCTAATTTTTATTTGATAACACATACCCCTCCCTCCCCCCCGCCCCCCTATCCATACACCACATCACCTATCATGTCCACAAGCAAACGGCATCATAGAGCCTTCCTTCCGTCAACCCATTCATCAGTAAGTAAAAGTTAGTTTGAATTGCTTGTCTATGCTTTTCCTATTTTTTACAGCAGCAGCGAGTAGCGGGCTTTTTTTATTGTTTCCTTTTTTTGTGTGCCCTTGTGCTGTCTCCTTTGCTGTAAAAAAAAAGGACTATAACAAGAGGGGATATATTTTTTATAACTTTTAAGGTGACCTCGTACTTGTAGAACCTATTAAAACCAATGAGAATGCTCCCTCAAGCAACGAGACACCAACCAAGAGAAGGTTCCTTAGGGTCAGTTCGACAGTCCAGCACAGAGTCATTGTAAGCTTCCAAACTAAACCACGTTCTCCACAATGATCTGTTATTCCTACTCAATACCAGGTACTACTAAAGAGATTTCCTGTGTAGTTTCCTAAAGTTTCATCCTCCTTTTTATATCAACGCCAAAGACTAGAGCTACAAGGTATTAAGATTCTCCTTTTTATATGAACGCCAAAGACTAGAGCTCTAAGGTATTAAGATTCTCCTTTTTATATCAACGCCAAAGACTAGAGCTACAAGGTATTAAGATTCTCCTTTTTATATCAACGCCAAAGACTAGAGCTATGAGGTATTAAGATTCTCCTTTTTATATCAACGCCAAAGACTAGAGCTATGAGGTATTAAGATTCTCCTTTTTATATCAACGCCAAAGACTAGAGCTATAAGGTATTAAGATTCTCCTTTTTATATCAACGCCAAAGACTAGAGCTATGAGGTATTAAGATTCTCCTTTTTATATCAACGCCAAAGACTAGAGCTACAAGGTATTAAGATTCTCATTTTTATATCAACATAAAGACTAGAGCTACAAGGTATTAAGATTCTCCTTTTATATCAACGCCAAAGACTAGAGCTAAGATTCTCCTTTTATATCAACGCCAAAGACTAGAGCTACAAGGTATTAAGATTCTCCTTTTATATCAACGCCAAGACTAGAGCTACAAGGTATTAAGATTCTCCTTTTATATCAACGCCAAAGACTAGAGCTACTAGGTATTAAGATTCTCCTTTT
>NW_026111656.1:50000-62500 GCF_024679095.1 Eriocheir sinensis
GGTAATACACACACACACACACACACACACACACACACACACACACACACACACACACACACACACACACACACACACACACACACACACACACACACACACACACACACACACAGAGGAATCTTGAAACGTGAGGCCTTATGCTCCCCGTAAAATACCTTGAAGTAAATAAAATAAAAAATAACGTAAAAGAAGAACGAAAAAAAACATGGAGCCGAAGTCAAGGGCGGACGCACGAGTCGCAACAACCAGTTAATATCCGGGACTTGCGGGAGTGAAAATAATCTCTCTGAGCCAATCACGGAACGGCATATGTAAAGCGACGACCAATCAGCGTTCATCTACCTTACATGTTCACCAGGCAATCCCAGGGGAGAGAGAGAGAGTGAGAGGGAGAGTGATTCAACTATTGCTCTTTTTTCCTTTCCAGTTCGTCTTCATTCTCCTCCTCCTCTTCCTCCTCTTACTCTTTTTCTTTCTCCTCCTCCTCCTCCTCCTCTTCTTCCTCTTTGTCTTTCTCTTTCTCCTCCTCCTCCTCCTCCTCCTTCTCTTTTTCTTTTTCTTTGTCCTCCTTCTCCTTCTCCTCTTTCTCCTCCTTCTCTTTCTCTTTTTATTTCTCCTCCTCCTCCTCCTCCTCCTTCTCCTCCTCCTACTCTTTTTTCTATCTCCTCTTTCTCCTCTTCTTTCTCTTTTTATTTCTCCTCCTCCTCCTCCTCCTCCTCTTACTCTTTTTTCTATCTCCTCTTTCTCCTCTTCTTTCTCTTTTTATTTTTCCTCCTCCTCCTCCTCCTCCTCCTCTTACTCTTTTTCTATCTCGTCCTTCTCCTCCTCCTCCTACTTCTCCACTCTTTCCCTTTTTCTTTCTCCTCCATCTCCTCCTCCTCCTTCTGTTTCTCCTCCTTCCCTCCTCACCTCCGCCTCCTTTTTCTTCTTCTCCTTGTTTCCTCATCGTTCGCGTCCACATATTCACGAAAACAAGACCAAAAAATGATATCGAGATTGAAACTTTGGTTCATGACAGCAATTTTTTGTTCTTATTTTTTGTTCCTAGTTGTGCATTATATTGTCCTGTATTGTGCTATAACAACGATAATAAATAAACTGGATCGGCGTTACCTTAGTCTTAAATCAATGAAACAGATATAGAAAGGTTGGCCCATGAGGGAGAGTCTTGAGGATTTTTTTTGTCCAGCATATTGTTCATCATCATCATCATCAGCTGTTGATACACGTTGGATACACGTTGGATACACGTTGGAAAAATCACTTATGTTGCAGTACTGTCAACGATAGTCTACTGCAACATAAGTGATTTTTCCAACGTGTTTATCCAATCGTAGTGCACTTATCCTATTCGGGCAGAGGTAGTCATCTCATCTCTCCGTCTTTTTTTTCCTTCTTTTTCTACAGCAGAGGCGTCAGTTCAAGGGCATTAAAAAAAAGGAAACAAATGTGAAAAAAAATGCCCGCTACTCTTTGCTCCGAAATCTGAAGCCTGATCCTCTCCTTGCCATGATCTCAGCAATACTTGGGTTCTCTTCGACTACTGTGGTCCATCTGTTCTTAATTCAACGCATGAAATAATCCGGGCAAGTCAACTTTTTACTCCTGGTCGTCATTGCAATAAGACCAACCTTTGTTTTATTGATACACACTCTCTCTGTGTCCGTGTTATTCAATACACGTTTCACGCCCTTCCTCTTTGTGTACCTCAACTTTTTTCTCGATCTTTTGTGAGTCGCCAAGTGTCTGAGTAATGTTACAACTGTCAGGACACGGGATACACGCTCTTCTCTTTAACCTGGTAGCTGCTGGGATCATGCTTCTTAAAGGACCCTCTAAGCGAGAAAAATGAGAACAAATCATCACTCACACAAACCATTTCATAATATATATCAACGCGTTTGTGATCAGTTTATGCAGCATCTATTTTTGGGGGTTTATATCATGACAAAACTGTGGCCCGTCGCTGGTACACGGTAAAGCCACAAATTTGGCCCGTCGCTGCTACCGGGTTAAGGAGAATGGCAGGATTCCATATTCATAGGGTAGTGTTTCCCAGAAGTGCTCCAGCATATTTCTGTTGAGCTAGAGTACAGTTATCGTGTTCAAAAGACAAGGAATAACAAAAGCAGCGCCGGAAAAGTGAACACTGGAACGTTGGAAATTACTACACGAGGATGAAAAGAATCAGTTAAAGGAGATGGAGAGGCGAATGTCCTTCAGCTACGTGTGTGTGTGTGTGTGGGGGGGGGGGGGGGGGATATGGGAGTGTGGGTGTTTATAGATATCAAGACACATCTCCCGCGGAATCTGATCCTCTTTTTGGGAATCTCGTCCCGTCCTCTCTTTTCGGGGGCAGGGTTATGGCGGACTTTCTTTTATCTGTTTTTGTTTCCCCTTTGAGTTCGCCCTTCCTTCAAAAAGAATATGTGTACCACCTCTATTATCAACGTCCATTTTTTTTACAACAAAGGAGACAGCTCAAGGGCACACAGAAAGGAGACAATAATAAAAACAGCGAGTAGCGGGCTTTTTTTATTAATGTTTACTTTTTTTGTGCCCTTGAACTGTCTCCTTTGCTATTATTATCAATATACCTACGAGAACCACCAAGACTACGGTGCATTAAACCTTCCATTCAACGAGGTAATTTGGGGAGCAAGAACTTATCATGAGAGTTCATTTAACCCAAAGGTATGAATAGGAGTAAATTACTTGGGGAAATGAGCAAAATATATATCTCTGTACTTATAAAAAAATACAGTGGTTGTTGTAACTGTTCAAGGAAAAGGATTGTTTCATAAATCAAAACATGAGACTTAACCCGGTAGCAGCGACGGGCCAAATTTGTGGCTTTACCGTGTAGCAGCGACGGGCTAAATTTGTGGCTTTACCATGTAGCAGCGACGGGCCAAATTTGTGGCTTTACCGTGTAGCAACGATGGGCCAAATTTGTGGCTTTACCGTGTAGCAGCGACAGGCCAAATTTGTGGCTTTACCATGTAGCAGCGACGGGCCAAATTTGTGGCTTTACCATGTAGCAGCGACGGGCCAAATTTGTGGCTTTACCGTGTAGCAGCGACGGGCTAAATTTGTGGCTTTACCATGTAGCAGCGACGGGCCAAATTTGTGGCTTTACCGTGTAGCAGCGACGGGCTAAATTTGTGGCTTTACCGTGTAGCAGCGACGGGCTAAATTTGTGCCATGATTTAACCCCCCCAAAATAGATGATACATAAACTGATCACAAATGCTTTGATATATATTATGAAATGGTTTGTGTGAGGGGTGATTTTTTATTATTTTACTCGCTTAGAGGGACCATGAAGAAACATGATCCCCGCTGTTACCGGGTTAAAATAGAAGCAATGAAAATAAATTCAGCTCGATAACTGTAAACTGAGAAAACCACGAATCACATACCCACCATCGTCAGTACCCAAGAAGAGCCTCTCCCATTAGATTTAGCGCCATCGAATTTCCAACGAATATCGACATCGTCACTATTTCTACTTTCTTCTTGACAGTCACCAGGAATCCCACAACCACCACCGTCACTTCCCAAGAACATTCCCTCTCCTTAGTTTTAGTACCATTGAATTTTCCAAGAATATCGCCTTCATCACTGCTGGCACCTTCTTCATCACAACCCTCAACAACTTCTCCGTCCAAAACTGACCCTTCTTTTTGTCATTTCACCTTATTCTCTTTCATAGGAGCAGGACTTAACGGACTCTTTTTTTGCCCTTTATCTCCTTCCCTTGCTGCTAAGATAATCGGCATCGTCACTACTGGCACCTTCTTCATCACAACCCTCAACAACTTCTCCGTCCAAAACTGACCCTTCTTTTTGTCATATCACCTTATTCTCTTTCATAGGAGCAGGACTTAGCGGGCTCTTTGTTTTGCTCTTTATCTGGTTCCCTTGCTGTAGAGATAATCGGCATCGTCACTACTGGCAGTTTCTTCATCACAACCCTCAACAACTTCTCCGTCCCTTCTTTTGTCATATCACCTTATTCTCTTTCATTTAACGGACTCTTTTTGCCCTTCATCTCTTTCTTCATCACAACCCTCAACAACTTCTCCGTCCGAGGCAGACCCTTCTTTTGTCATTTGCAGGACTTAGCGGACTCATTTTTTGACCTTTATCTGCTACCATTGCTAAAATAATCGGCACTTCTTCATCACAACCCCTTACAACTTCTGCACTCGAAACTGACCCCCTTTTTGCCATTTTATCCTATTCTCTTTCATAGGAGCAGGACTTAACAGACTCATTTTTTGCCCTTTATCTGCTACCCTTGCTAAAATAATCGGCACTTCTTCATCACAACCCCTTACAACTTCTGCACTCGAAACTGACCCCCTTTTTACAATTTCATCCTATTCTCTTTCATAGGAGCAGGACTTAGCGGACTCATTTTTTGCCCTTTATCTGCTACCCTTGCTAAAATAATCGGCACTTCTTCATCACAACCCCTTACAACTTCTGCACTCGAAACTGACCCCCTTTTTACAATTTCATCCTATTCTCTTTCATAGGAGCAGGACTTAGCCGACTATTTTTTGCCTTTTAACTGCTTCCCTTGCCGTAATAAAAAAATAATAACCCCGGCATCGTCACTACCGCCACTACAATTGCCACCTCATCACCATCACCATCACCCTCGCACCTGCCACTACCCTGCAGCAAAAGGAGTCTCAATCCTGGTCGTGCGCACCTGCAATCAATATACCTGAGAACCTGCACGTATCCGATTTTTCATCCAGCGTGTGTGTGTGTGTGTGTGTGTGTGTGTGTGTGTGGATGAGGAAGTAATATTTGAAAGACAAGTCATCCCCATTAGCAGCGAGTAAAACAATGGAGGTAATGAAATGTATGTCAACAACTCGAGTCCTGTGAAACGTGGCTTTAACTCTCTCTCTCTCTCTCTCTCTCTCTCTCTCTCTCTCTCTCTCTCTCTCTCTCTCTCTCTCTCTCTCTCTCTCTCTCTCTCTCTCTCTCTCTCTCTCTCTCATAAACACACTTTTTCTCCCTCACTTTTCTCTCTCTCTCTCTCTCTCTCTCTCTCTCTCTCTCTCTCTCTCTCTCTCTCTCTCTCTCTCTCTCTCTCTCTCTCTCTCTCTCTCTCTCTCTCTCTCTCTCTCTCTCTCTCTCTCTCTCTCTTTCCTTCCCCCCCTCCCTCCCTCCCTCTCCATCCCCACATACCCCTCACACCTCATCAGTAACTCAAATCGAACTCCATCGCGAAACAGTGCAAGAAAATGTCAAGCCACGAAGCCCGGCTAGGCAGCACTGTGCTTTAAACGGAGTCATATTGTTGGGAATTTCCTCACGCACTGCCTGTTAGCCGCACGTGTTCCCCGGGTACTGGTGCCGACAACCACTTCAGCTGATAAGGATTAGGGACAGATTGCTGGTGTGTATGTGTGTGGGAGGGGGTGTGGGTGGGGGTGGAGAGAGAGAGAGAGAGAGAGAGTAACGGTGTACGGCTTGGTTGCGTGGAGCTCAGACAGAGGGTCTTGGTGGGCGAACAGGGGCGTGAGGGAAACACTCGCTGCCTTAAGTGAAATGTATTCTTAACCTAAAAATACAGCGAGCGTTGGAGAGAGAGCCGAGACAGTAGGTTTGTGTCAGTCGAGCTCTCAGGAAGGAGTGAGAATTACAGATTGGAAAATAATGAAGTTACAATTGGTCACGTAAGTCAAGGTGACCCCTAAGGTTGATGAAATGCTTTGTACACATATCGAGACGCTCGTCCGGTAAACACTGACAGGTGACATTCCTACAATGGTGGCGTGGTCTCTCTGAAGTGGGTATTTTCCACTGTTACATGCATTCCTAATCCATGGTAATATATAATGATAAGAATAATACACTGATATAATTACAACTACTATAACGAGAGAGAGAGAGTAAGAGAGAGAAAAAAGAGAGAGAGAGAGAGAGAGAGAGAGAGAGAGAGAGAGAGAGAGAGAGAGAGAGAGAGAATGAAAGTGAAAGAAAAACGTGAGAAAATAAAAGTGAGAGAAAAATATTGATATTGATAAATAGATAGATAGATAGATAGATAGAACCAGTACGAAAATACATACACTCAAGGGAAAAAATATTAGAACATCAAGAATCTGGGTTTACCAAAGAGTTCCATTCATTATTAATTAAGGATGACCTGGGAAGATGTTGAAGGCGGTAACAGGTGTGGCGTTGCGTTCAGGCCTATTCTCTACTTTAACAGACTTTTTTTTTTACAGCAGAGGAGACAGTTCAAGGACGTAAAAAAAAAAAGAAAACAATAATGAAAAAAAAAGCCCGCAACTTAATTTTTTTTTGGCGAGATACGTCGTCGAAGACCTCTTAAAAATAATGATTTATATTGATATGGGAAGTAGGTAGGTCAGAATCAGGCTTCATCGGCCGCAAGCTACTCCCGGTAAAGTATATTCGGGGGTCGACGTGGTGCTGTATGCCTAACAAAGACTCCCGTGTCGTGAGGTGCCGTTTCATTTTTTGGTCTCAGTTTACACAAGGGAGTGGTTCCGCATGCTCCCTAAGTACTAATTCGCTTACTTCCCACACCAAGCGAAGTACACGCGACACGCACTAGTTTCTCGAAATTGGCTTAAAAATGGGCAAATCGTGCTGAAGAATATAAAAAAAAGTAAGTTTGAACTCCCATTTAACCCCCTGACTGCGGATTTCCTTCAAGAAGACCTCACCAAGCTACAGGAATGGAACAAAAAGTAACTGCTACAATTATTCAATGAAGAAAAATGTAAGGTCCTGCACCTTGGGAGGGGAAATCCAGCATACCATTACCACATGGGAAACACTCCACTATCCACTACAGAGGCAGAGAAAGACCTGGGACAATATGTTACCAGGCTACTAGTGAAGGCCAAATCCGTGCCAATCGCAGCGGACGGGTTAGGGAGGGGACCACAAAATTTAATGTTCCCAGGTTGGACTCAAATTAGGGTGATGACCCGATGTGTCTTGATAGCTCCTCTAACTTTCTCAGTATTGATTTTTGCAACTTTCGCCGTCTGATTGACATTATGTAGAACACCATGTCTCCTCTAAACTTCACCTCTTCTTACTAACTAATGCCCTGGTTCCTGAGTCCATTGCCAGGGATATCTTTTCTCTTCCCTCCTACTTCCTCTATTCTGAAATTCAGTCCAAAGTGGAATGGAGCGTCTGTGACCTTGATTATATTGCCTGCTGTCGTGCCCAAGATGAAGATATTAAAAATATTCCACCATACGGCTGAGGCTTAATTGTCATTCCATTACAAAATATGTTTGTGTTATCTCTAACCTAAATCTACAAACCTGTATTTTTTTCCTAAGTGGAGCACATTTTGACTCACTCTCTCGTAGCTGAAATCTCCATTGTAGGGTATTTCAAAGGTCACCACCATATTTGGCTTTCATCAAGTTTCACCGAGCAGCCTGGTGAATAAGCTTACAGCTTAGCTCTTCTTATTTATCTAGAGCGATTCAGTACCCTACACGTATCCCAGACCGCTCTGGAGACAGGCCCACCACTCGACCTTTTCCTAACCTCTAATCTTCAAGTTACTGTGTTAAGTAAGAGGCTGAGGCAGAGGTTAGGGACTGAGATCCCTTAGGGCTATTTTATCGACTGAAGCACTTGTCAGAGAGACATGTGGCTTTTGACACCGCTGTATTGACATTCGGTTCTAGGAATTTCCTTGTATGCAGTAATTTTTTATTTTATTTTTCTGTTGGAAGCTGAGGGAATGATGTCGAGACGGAATAGAAAACATTGGCAGATGAAAATGGGAACTGAAGAAAATCCAAGAAACTCGAAGGACAGCAACAGTGACTTGAAGCGAAAGAAAGAGAGAAAAAAGAGGGTAATGAACTACACGCAATACAATAAATAGGAACATGAAGAGCGAAAAAAGTATATTAAATTAAATCAATCAATCAATCGGTGGGGGCATGTGCCAGGGGGTGCGTCGCCTCGCCCACCCTACGACGCCAAGCCCGGGGGTCCCTCCGGGCGAGTCTCCATGCAGGCCCCCTTCCCAACCCGAGTACCTCCCGGCAGGATCTGTCGACTTGCTCCAGCCACAAACTCCATGGGCGTCCCCTTGGCCTCCTCCATTCAGGATTGTCTCTTACAGAGACAACCCGATGAGCAGGATCAGCTTCAGGATAACGTGCCACGTGCCCGTATAGCCGGAGTTGGCGTTGACGGACTATGCAGGTAATATATGTCGAATCAGTCTCACGGAATAATCGCCGGTGTGACACAAAGTCATTCCAGCGATATCCCATGATTCTGCGTAGACATTTATTACCAAAGGCATCAATCCGCCTCTCCAAGTCCCCATTTAGTGTCCATGTCTTACAACCATAGAGTAAGACAGGGAGCACAAGGGACTTGAAGATTCAAATCTTTGTCCTTCTGCACAGGTATCGACAACGCCATATACTCGTGTTGAGCGAGTCCATAGCACCGTGGGCCAGACCAATCCGTCAGACTTTCTGGCCAGACTCACCGTTGTTATGAACTACGCTACCAAGATACGTGGAACTTTCTGAGATCTCAACGTCCTCGCCACACGCATGAACAGACTGTACTGTGTCATCCAGCAAGCCTCCAAACACCTGTACCTTGGTCTTGGCCCAGGAGACCTGGAGTCCCAAGGGCTTCGCCTCCTCGTGCAGTGCCACGAGAGCCATCACCAAGACCTCCAGCGACTCCGCCAGGATTACTGCATCATCGGCAAAAACAAGGTCATTGACCCTGGTATTGCCAATGGATGCTCCGCAATGACTCTGGTCCACAACTCTGCCCAGTACCCAGGCCATACAAGTGTTGAAAAGCGATGGGGCAAGGACACAGCCCTGCCTCACTCCCACATTCACGAGAAGGAAGCTGGGCAAGGCCCCCCCCCCCCCCCAACCCCCACACGAACACACTACACAGTACTCTCTGTCCCAGAATACAGGCCAGTCAGCAAACCAATAGTCCTCGCAGGAATCCCACGGAGTCGCAGAAGATCCCAGAGTGCCTCACGATGCACTGAATCAAACGCCTTCTTGAGATCGACATAGGCTGCAAGCATCCCCTGTCGAAACTCACGTCGGCGCTCCACCAGTACGCGAAGCGCTAGGATACGGTCAATTTAGTTGTTGACTTGCCAGGCGTGAACCCAGACTGTTCAGGTCTCTGCAGCTTCATCAGCTGGCTGCAAATTCGCATTAGCAATAGGTAGGCAAGCACCTTGCTTGTTCAATTAAAGCAGAACAAGAAAAAAAACGAATCTGATTATTGACGCAAAACTTTCATTAGGGACAAATTGAAACACTTGAAAGGATGAAAATAAAGCAACATTAGTAGTAAAGTAATCTCCCCTTTATGATATTAATGAACAATGAGGGCGAAAGATAAACACGGAGAACATAAATAAATAATAAACGATTCCCCTTCCTTCCGGAGCGCCGCCCACGCGAACAGAAATACATAAATAACGGAAATTTCCTATTGGCTTGCGTGTCAGGAGGGTGTGCTGATCCCCAGGTAGAGGCGGCGGAAGGTGAAGGGGAAGGAAGAAAGGGCCCTAACTATTTTGGCGACAATCGACACACACACACACACACACACACACACTTACAGACACACACACACCTACACAGGAACTTTACTGGCGATGGCAGCAAAACAAATACAAAAAGAAGAAGAAAAAGAAGAAGAAGAAGAAGAAGAAGAAGAAGAAGAAGAAGAAGAAGAAGAAGAAGAAGAAGAGGAATAATAATAATAATAATAATAATAATAATAATAATAATAATAATAATAATAATAATAATAATAATAATAATAATAATAATAATAATAATAATAATAATAATAATAATAATAATAATAATAATAATAATAATAATAATAATAATAATAATAATGATAATAATAATAATAATAAGAAGAAGAAAAAGAAGAAGTAAAAAAAGAAAAGAAAAAGAAGCCGAAGAAGAAAAAGAAGATGAAGAAAAGAATAAAAAGAAAAAGAAGAAGAAGAAGAAGAAGAAGAAGAAGAAGAAGAAGAAGAAGAAGAAGAAGAAGCACCATCACCACCACCATCTCCACAACAACAACAACAACAACAACAACAACAATAACAACAAAAACAAAAACAAAAACAACAACTGCAACGACAACGACATCAACAACAATAACAACAAAAACAATATCCGCAACTCATAAAATTTTCATCGTCATAAACATCAGCCTCGCCCTGACCACCACCATCACACCCACTACACCCCACAGCAAAGATGAACGTAGTTACATAAGTGACCACGCATCCAGTTACACCCGAGGCCACAGTGCTATAGACTCTGAGTATAGAGTATGCTCCTATTTCAGTATAGTTAAAGAGCCGGCGTTGAGGGGTGTTGAAAGAAATGTAAAACAGATGATGTCTGCTCTAATACGGTTGGTAGCAGATGTCTTGTTTTTGTGGATGAGATTGGAGGGTATAAGAATAGCAAAAGAAATCTTATAAATCGATAGAGTTACTGAGAAAGGAAGTAGGTTAGGTTCAGGCGTCACATTAAATTTGCAGTGTAGTTCTCGGACTCAACTCATAAATTCTTTGTTGCAAGGAAGGGTTCCCATTCGTCAGGAATGGCAAAAACTCGTCGCTGAAGTCCGATAATCTTTAGACCTTGATGATGGAGTTAATGGAAAGTGTTACTTAGCCTAATGAGTTTAAGGTTCTCCAGAAGAGAGACGCATGGAGCGCATGAAGTTATTGGTGCGCTAAGAATCAAATGGCTGAATCAAAGTTGGTCTTCTCTAAAGGACAAAATGTATTTTAATAATCTGGCACGTTAGGCAGACATAATCCTTTTGTTCATTATAACGATTTTATTAGACAAAAATTATAAGCACTATGAAATTGCAAAATTTCAATATTTTTAACGCAAACCGGAGAAAAGTTTATTAGGTTAATTTCGCAAAAGCAGTTGCGACATTGCAGATATTTCACGGAACACGTCAACATGCATAACAAATTTATGGCCCAGCGGCCACGAATAGTTCCTGGCGTCCGTCCTCTGCCCCATAAGTAACACCTCCGAGATGAGGTGGTCTAGTATTCTACAGACGTCAGCAAAGTTGCTAAAGGTGACGCAAGAAGGAAGCCGCGAAGCAGAACAACCCAAAAACACAGCTTGTAAAAACAGACTTAATCAAACATAATGCACGTGGTATGCAGCAACCCTGAAGCTGTTATTGGACATTCCTACAAGCAAAAGCACGCCGCAAAACAACAACAACAACAACAACAACAACAACAACAACAACAACAACAACAACAACAACCTTTTAAAGAGTTTGAACCGGGTTTTTTCTGTTTCAAGATGCTATTTTCTACATTATATGCCAGCCGTTCGATATCATTCATCACCAAAGTTTTTCAACCGAAACATCGCTCCGAGAGAAACTCACGAGTAAGTAATCAGCAGATTGTATTACACGTTGACACCACCCAACACACAGGCACTCAGCCCCACACTGATGAGAATACACACTCACCATGCACAAGCAGACAATAAACACACAAAAAATGACATAAATCTCTCTCTCTCTCTCTCTCTCTCTCTCTCTCTCTCTCTCTCTCTCTCTCTCTCTCTCTCTCTCTCTCTCTCTCTCTCTCTCTCTCTCTCTCTCTCTCTCTCTCTCTCTCTCTCTCTCTCTCTCTCTCTCTCTCTCTCTCTCTCTCTCTCTCTCGTCCCTTTCTCTTTAAAATAGCGTTGGAATGAAAAAAATACATAGCCACCATTTATGAAATCAATCACGCACAACATAGCAAATACCCAGCACGAGATAAGTAAAGGGATTAGAGATTTAACTGACAGAGCAAACAGCTTAGTGACAGAAAGCCAACACAGGGAGATTCTCTAACATGCCAGACTTTCCAAGCGGCAACTAATAGAGGAAGTTCGATTATATGATGTACGTTGCAAAACTTTGAAAAAAAACGTACAGTGTGTCAAGCACCTCGCTGTCGGAATCGTGTCAAACCTCACCCTCATATTTTCCCGGCAATTCTATGAGTATAGCTAACAAAAGGCTGGGCTTCGCTAACATATATTTACCATTCAAGAATATAATTGCAATGCTGCCGCTACGTAATAGTTTCGCCAGACTTCACTTCTAGCACGTGGTAAAGCTTTGGTCTCCCCCACATGTGAACGACATTGCTAAATTATAAAGGGTCCAAAGCGGGGAAGAATAAGTTAACTCTTCCCTACGCAACGAGACTACCGAGGAATAACTGTTGTTTCTTAGCGTGTTAACATGAGAAACGCTGCATCTGAGGAAAACTGATCAAACTTTCAAAACTTTTAATGGATTTACGAAGGCGGACACGTGCACCAACAGCAACAAAAGAAGTAGACTGCATAATATTCTTTCACCAGTGTTGTTATACGGTAATGGAACAAGCTCCCTCC
>NW_026111656.1:67500-75000 GCF_024679095.1 Eriocheir sinensis
CCTCCTCCTCTCAGTCCTCTCCTTATTCACTCCTCTCCCGTTCTCTCTCTCTCTCTCTCTCTCTCTCTCTCTCTCTCTCTCTCTCTCTCTGTCTCTCTCTCTCTCTCTCTCTCTCTCTCTCTCTCTCTCTCTCTCTCTCTCTCTCTCTCTCTCTCTCTCTCTCTCTCTCTCTCTCTCTCTCTCTCTCTCTCTCTCTCGGTCTTACTGTGCTATCGATTGCTAGGCTCCTCGCTGCCTACTCCTTAATGCATGACCCGCGTTCGATACCCTTGGGCTGCAGCGTGTCAGAGCAGGTCAGGGGTCAACGGTCCTATTTTGTACTGTGGATTACATATTCTACAGGTGGGTGAAGGGGGGGGGGGAGCGGGGAGGGACTGGAGGTAGGGGGGGGCGTGGAGGAGGAGGAGGAGGTCAGTGTTGCCAAGGTGAGGTAGGCGGGGAGGGCGTGTGTGTGACCTGGCGCTGGTATCGACCGTGTGTGTGTTTGGATAATATGTTTGGTTAGTCGACTTCTGAGGCTGCAACACCCCTGATGGAGTGTTGCCATATCCTTCCCGGGCAACACCTCGTGGCTGTGTTGGTAATGTGTAATGCAAATGCCGCTACATGTATTTAACGGGTTCAGGGTGCCACATGCTCCCGGCCAAACGTATGTTGCTATGTGTGTCCGAGCTGTCCAATTTCCAGAGCCATGTTGCGATAGGCTTTTAGTGCTTATTTATTAACAGGGTTGCCAGAGTGAGAGGTATTATCCGCTGCGACGGTATGACCTCTGGGACCGTGTGCGTGCGTGTGTGTGTGTGTGTGTGTGTGTGTGTGTGTGTGTGTGTGTGTGTATGTGTGTATAAGACAGGCAAGGATTCTTTAATGTTTGCCTCCAAGGAATACGTACACACTCCTTTGACCCAAGACTCGTGAACGTTTTGCATCACTGCACACACACACACATACACAGACACACACACACACATCCCCTCCCCCCCCCCCTCCCCACACACACACCACCAGCACACACACGCAATCTGATACGCTGGACTAATGCGCGGCCAAACACCACTTGGATGATATATGTGTAAATGTCACGCTCACAGGATAGGTACTGGGGGGGGGGGAGGGATGCTCTGTGGGTCCTGTAACGCTTATGATAACGGCTCGTGTGTAACTTGTAATGCTTTGTTTTGAGTTGAGCTTCTTGTTGTTCTTGTGTAGTATCTTAGTCGAGGTTGTTACTGTAATGTGCATGTAACTTTTAGGGGCAGCGAGTAGCGGGCTTTTTTTTATTGCTTCCTTTTTTTTGTGCCCTTGTGCTGTCTCCTTTGCTGCAAAAAAAAAAATAACTCATGGCTTGTCCGGCGCTCTTAAGAGTAAAAGGACGTAAAAGGAGAAGAAAGGTTGAACACGGGAAAGTTGAGAAGGGCGAGATTAATGAAAGATAAGAGGATACAGTGATTGGTAAAGAGAAAGAAAAACTAGGAAATGTTAGGAATGGGAAAGGGGAGTTGAAGTACTATAGTGGTATATACTGACTTCCGTGCGTGGCGTGAATGGGAATGGGCCGTATTGGCAATACAGACAGCGCCACACGTGGCCAGTCGGTGAACTGTCAAAGTAGTACTTTCCATAGAATTCAAGCTCAACGTCTGAGGCTGCCCCCAGGATACAGGGCCTTGGTACCGCCACTGCTCCAAGCCAACGACTGCACACACTTTACTCCTACCCGATTTCCTGACTCTGCTATTTGACATGGAGAAAAACTGAAATACGGTAAGAGTGAACTGTGTGTAATCATCGCCTTGGAGCGATGGCGGCACCATGGCTGTGTGTCCCGGAGACAGCCTCAGACGCACTCTAGTCTATAACTTGAATTCTGGGGAAAGGACAGCTTAGAGTTGAGTGGCCACATGTGGCGCTCACAGAATTATGGATGGGAGAGAGGAGTTAGAACATTATGGTGATATATGTAGGTACTTCCGTGTGAGGCGAAAAAAAGGATGGAAAAATAAATGAACAGAAAATCAATGGACAGGAAACTAAGGAAGCAATTAAACACTAAGTAAAAAAAGAGAATGAATAAAAAAAAAGAGAGGAAAGCAAGATAAAAAATGGCTAATTATCGGTGTTTCTTGGCAATCGTTGTGAGTCAGAAGCCGGTAAATACGATCCTCTGAGTACGATAATCAGAAGCCGGTAAATACGATCCGCTGAGCACGATAATCAGGCAACCGTGGTACTGACTCTCCTGTGACGTTCGTATCAGATTCTCCCCACGTTCGTGTGACGCAAATAAAAATAAAAACACCCGAAGCGATTCCTGAATTTATAACAAGACCAATATGCCCAACTTTTCCCTCTCGTCTGGCTCAGTCCTGCTTCCTCTCCTCTCCTCTTGCTATTCTTTTGTTATTTTGCTTTCCTTTCTTTTGTTTTGTTTTTTTAATTAATTTTCTTTTCATATTTACAGTGTTTTATTGTTGTCCTAATTTCCTGTCCATTATTTTTTCCTCTCCTCTCCTCTCCTCTCCTCTCCTCCTTCCCTTGCTTTCTTTTCTTATGTTATTTTGTCTTCCTTTTTTTTGTCTGTTAATTAATTTTCTTTTCATATTTACAGTGTTTTATTGCTGTCCTAATTTCCTGTCCATTATATTTTCCTTCCTCTCCTCTCCTCTCTTCTTCTCTTGCTTTTCTTTTGTTATTTTGTCTTCCTTTCTTTTGTTTTGTTTTTTAATTAATTTTCTTTTCATATTTACAGTGTTTTATTGCTGTCCTAATTTCCTGTCCATTAATTTTTCCCTTCCTCTCCTCGTCTCTCCTGTCCTCTCCTCTTTCTTTTCTTTTCTTATTTTGTCTTCCTGTTTTTTTTTATTAATTCTCTTTTTTATTTACAGTGTTTTATTCCTGTCCTAATTTCCTGTCCATTGATTTTCTGTTCATTTATTTTCCCATCCATTTTTCCTTCCCCGTTTTATTTATTTATTTATGTTTCCTCGCCTTTTCTTGGTGTGTATTTTCTTGCATACCTTATGTTTTCTTATCTTTCGTTTACAATTCTTCATGTGATTTCTTTCTTTTCTCTCCTCTTTTTTATATTATTTCCATTTCCATTTCAGTATTCTACGATCCTCTCTACTCATAACAACACAATGTCCCTTTCCATTGCTTCAACTCTTTTCACATTCTTAACAGTCTTCTATTTTCTGTAGCAATGAGTGTAAAATGGCTCCTCCTCCTCCCCATCTTTAACATCTCCATTTTTATCTTTCCCGTTTTCATCTCCCTTTCCTCTCCATTCACGCCCGTCCATACACTCCTCTCTTCCCCTCTCACGTGTCCATAGCTGCCCACGCCTCCCTGGTGCTCAGCCGGAATGATCAATGTTCGTCCACAAGAGGGAGAGACTCGGGGGCGGGGGCCATCAGCATGGTAGTGGGGATATTGCAGTGGACGGTGAGGTAGGTTAGGGCGGTTAACACGAGGTACGAGTATTACGGAGGAGTATTATATCCGAAGCAGATCCAGTTTGATATTTTTGCATGTGTTTGTATCAGTGGAAGGAACAACAAATGGAGTCGCTGTAAAGGGATCAGGAGGAGACTCAGAAACTCAGTGTGTTGAAGTCTTTTCTTAATTCGTAAACTGGAGAAATATAATTGTCCAGACATATTTAATTCAATTCCACAGCTTCAGAATATGTGAATATTTTCATACTACGAATTTTTACTCCTTCTCTTCTTGCTCCTCCTCCTCCTCCTCTTACTACTACTACTACTACTACTACTACTACTACTACCAATACTGCTACTACTTCTACTATTACTCATTCAACAACAACAACAACAACAACAACTACTACTACTACTACTACTACTACTACTACCACTGTTTATTTTTACACACTACTCATGACTCCTAGCTATTACTGCTACTCTTCTACTATGACTGTGGCATCCAACCATATCACTACTATTACTACTACTACTACTACTACTACTACTACTACTACTACTACTGCTACTACCACTACTAATACTTTTTTTAACTACTACCAAAATTCGGCGAAGATACTTGAGGATTGTTTTCTTAATTTCCAACTCTGAAGCTGAGAACGACATCTTAAAGACTCTCCCTGAGCCTTACTGATGGGCAGAGCAAAACAGTCGCCTTAGAATGTGAAGTCTTATAAATTCAAAGGAAAGAGAAGTTTGTCGACAATCTGTTCTTGGTGCTGCCAGAGTAATGATTGCTTGGATCACCAGATGTTTGTGGGTCTTCGCTCAATCCGGTGCCATTAGACAAACGTGGTGGATCAACATTAAGCATTAAGTCCAGTGCGTCTGCTGGTTTGCACAATTGAACAGAAAGAAAAATGATCTTTGACGATCTTATCATCCATATCGTTTTAGGGGAGCAAGGACTGTTGTCTTGGGAGTCCGTTTTAGATTTATATAACTCTTTCTATATATAACTAATTTTCTATTCGACTCCGAGGTTGAGTTCGTCAGTGCTGTGGTAATTTTTTCACATGGAGTTGCATGAGGTCTTGAGCTTTTATTGCTGTTGAGTTTTCCATTGTTGATGATAAGTGTATTTTTAGCTGACCTCAGTTGAAATATCATGCTGTCCTACGTCGCTAGAGCAGATATGAGTGAATGATACGAGGCGATACAGGCATTTCATTCATTCGTTTTTTGTCTCACTTTTTATACTTGAGAAAAAAATCTGCCTAAAATTTCCCGTACAGAAGTGCCAACATTACACTGATGAATAATTTTTAACTTTACTAAAAAAAAAAAACAATAAAAAGAACAAAAAAAACAAACACATATTTAATATCAGCCAACGCACTGATGACGTCACTATATGGCGTCACTATGACGTCACGATCAATGTCCAATTTATGACCCTTTCATTGTACGCTTTGGGAGCCGCACGACAATCAAGTGTAGCCGTGGCTTAGTGAAGACAATGTGCATGCAAAGTGTTGCTAACTCTGAGTATACATTTTTTGTTTTTCCTTTGGACACACACACACACACACACACACACACACACACACACACATACCACATTAGCTCCTGTACCTATGCATTACTACAGAATTACTGACTCCCTTAACATATTGGCTAATGGGCAGCTCTTTGCGCTCCTTCATGACACACGGAAATATCTCGTCCGAGCCTGATGATTTTCTGCTCTCTGCCTTGCGTGTCTTTTTCCCGAACGACCTGCCAAGTAATGAGTGAATTCCTCAGTTTATAATCCTTCCCTACAGTTACCTAGAGTAGTCACCTGAGAAGTTGTCATCTAGCATTGTACTCATTCCCTCTATTGTCATTCAACTCTCATCTCTCTTGATATGTCCTTTCTTTCCTTCACGCCTGTCACATACATACAAAGGAAACACTCAGGATCGTCATTGTCGCTTATTCTTATTGTAACTTAGATTTCACGGCAGCTTTCCATTATGCGTTGATTTTACTGTTACATTATTTCTTTAACTTTCATTTCACTGCGGTATTTACTTTTGTTTACATTTTGGGTACTGTAGTTTTAAAGTGGCGAGGAAAGTATATACGGTTATTATTATTATTGTTGTTGGTGTATTAGGTTGCAACATTACTGGTCCTTCACTACACGTTACCGATCCAGCTAATTCCCCAGCTGATCTTGAAGGTGGTTTCTCCATTTTGTTTATTATATATTCCCTCTTATTAGACTTACCTCAACGCGTCATTCACATTTGTAATCACAAGACCTATTTATTGCTCGGAAACGTACCGCATACCCACATGACTGGCCCACTTACATATACATTTCAGCGAACAGGACTGTGTTTATCTTCAGGTGCCAAAGTCAGTCCTAACAACACGTCAGCAAGCTCCCAAATCGAACTATCACCTGAATTTGTGATTTTCTCAGCGTCTCACCACCAGAGGTAAGACCGTGATGACCCCAGTGGTTAGTGTCCAAATCTTCCGAACACACGTGGTGACGGCACAATAATATTCTGCAGTGAAACACGGACTGTCTGTTTTTTTTCTTTCTTTTTCACAGCAAAGGAGACAGCACAAGGGCACAAAAAAAAGGAAACAATCATGAAAAAAGAGCCGCTACTCGTTGCTCCTGTAAAGAATCCCAGGAGGTGGCCGAAAGAGCAGTCAATTGGCATTACCAACACCTTTACATTGGCAATATGATCATTGTCGCTGCCTCTGATGGTGCAGCCACACGCCTCACAATGACTTTCATCGACTTCTCTGCCCAATTCCCAAGCCATGCAAACGTTTAATACTGATGAAGCAAGGAGGCGCCGTAATTTACTTCTAAATTCACGGGGCAGCGTGTGGATGCACCGTCCCCTCAGGGTAGCCTTCACACACACACACACACACACACACACACACACACACACACACACACACACACGTACGTGGACACATACAGGGTTGCCTCTGGGTATCCAAGAGCTAACTTTCATTCTAAATGCATTTTCGCCAACAGACAGTTGACACAATCGATACATGCTCTTACTTAATTCACTAGAATGGTCACATATCACGGGATGCCTGATTTTGCTCACCTTTACATCATTTTTTATAAGAAAAAGACGGGGAGTAAAAATTAGGGCTGCCAGGTTAGCAGGAGAATGGCATTTTTTGCAAGAATTAAAGCAGTGAGAGCAATACTTTATGTTTTATATTCATATGAAATTATTTGAAAGATTTGAGTGAGGCACCAAAGTACCTTGCTTTACAGCCCTTTAAGAGACAAAAATGAGAGAGATTGCATTTCTGTCTCCTTCAATGCTTGGGACTGGATGGCACAGTGCTGCCCCCCCCTTACCAGTGCTAGTTTTGCAGCCTTTTAGACCTCTGACCGTGCAGTCATTTTGTACTTATTTTGGCATGTGCATTAAGTGTACTATCGCCTGCATCTTTGATAAGGTTTATAGCGAGATAATCGTCACTTGCTTTACGCTTACTCATTCCTTCAATGCTTTCTTTACGCTATACATGATAACACGGGCAGAGTCCAAGTCGAACGTTCCAATACCTTCACTACGATATTTTACCAAGTCAGAAAACTGTGTAGTATGATATATAACTCTTCCACAGCCCTAGCTACCTCCACCTACCTACTCTTACTCATATCTTCAATGCTTTCTTTACGCTATACATGATAACTCGGCCAGAGTCCAAGTCGAACGTCCCAACACCTTCACTACGATAATTTACCGAAAATCTACAGAAAATTGTGTACTATGATATATAACTCTTCCACAGCCCTATCATTTGTAACATTGCCATTTGCATAATTCAGAGGCGATAACTGATTCCTGCAAGTGCGAGTGGTTGTTCTTGTGGTTTCGTCATTGTATCGACTTTCTGAGATCGTGTCCTTATCAAACTTACTGATATCATTAACTTTCCTTTTGTTGTTAAGTTCAGTCAGTTTTGCCAACACTGTCTCATCCCTTCTCGTCTTTGCTCCCCCACACTTTCG